>NC_056726.1:1289053401-1289163401 GCF_019279795.1 Protopterus annectens | reverse complement strand
ATACTGGAGGACTGTCCAAAGGTATCTTTAAAGGTGACTAACATCATCAACAGTGCTAAAGGAGGGATAAGGGGAGAGAAGTAAGTGTGAATGTCCATAAAAGCAGGTATCATCAAAGACACACACACACTCTCACACAAGCATACACAGTTTCACAGTTGCCATGTCGGGGATTAGAACTCCTACCTCACTAGTATGACACACTACAGTAGCATGCAGTTATTGCAAGTGGCACAGAGCTTATATACTGGAGGACTGTCCAAAGGTATCTTTAAAGGTGACTAACATCATCAACAGTGCTAAAGGAGGGATAAGGGGAGAGAAGTAAGTGTGAATGTCCATAAAAGCAGGTATCATCAAAGACACACACACTCTCTCACACAGCCACACACAGTTGCCATGTCTGGAATTAGAACTCCTGCCTAACTAGTATGATAAACTATAGCATTACACAGTTATTACAAGCACCATGGAGCTTATATGTTGGAGAACTGTCCAAAGGTATCGTTGAAAGTGAGTAATATCAGCAGCAGTGCTAAAGGAGTGGTAAGGGGAGAGTAGTAAGTGTGAATGTTCAGAAAATCAGGTATTATCAAAGACACACACACTCTTTCACACAAACACACACAGTTTCATAGTTGCCATGTCTGGGGTTAGAACTCCTACCTAACTAGGTATGCTACACTATAGTATTACACAGTTATCGCAAGTGCTACAGAGCTTATAGGGCTGGCAGTTGGCCAAAGGGTTATTTCAAGGTGACTAACATCAGCAGGCATGCTAATGTAGGGCAATGGGAGGTGTAGTGAGTGTGAATAGCCTCAAAATCATTCATCTCCACACACACACACACACACACACACACACACACACACACACACACAGTTGCCATATATGGGATTAGAACTCCTGCCTAACTGGTTTTTCTACACTACACTATTACAAATGTATTGCAAGCGCCATGTAGCTTATAGGACTGAGACTTGGCCAGAGGGTTATTTCAAGATGAATGACATCAGCAGGCATGCTAACATGGGCAATGGGAAGTGCAGTGTGTGTGAATGGGCCATAAATCATTCCTCTGGAAACACACACACTCAGTCACACACAACTTTACATTTGACAGGACTGGGTATATAAATGCTAGATAAAAACTGATTTGTACTATCATGTAGTTATCACAAGCACCACAGACACTATAGGGCTGAGGGCTACCAAAAGGAATGTCTACAATGATTGACCTCAGCACATCATGTGATATTGGCCAATTGGATGTGTGGTGGGTGGAACAGGCCTCATAATGGAATTCTCTCTGTCACTGTCTGTCTCACTCTCTTCCCCACATCTCTGTATGTGTATGTTTGACATATTATAGTGTGTTGGTCTTGGATATGTATGAGTATTCCTCTCCAATGTGTGTGCAAAGCATGAATGGTGTACAATTTGGTATGTGTGCACAGACATCTGTGAATGACAAATATGTATAATCCACTGTGTTTTAAGACATGGCCTTAATTTCTCTAAGTGTAGGAGCATGCCCAGTATGACCTTCTGTATTGAGTGTGTGAATCCATTTCAGGTAGGGTTGTATTCCAGTCCAGTGTTTTGGTTTTCTACACCTACAGCTAGCAACCTGTTTCTGCAGGATATCTGTAGATAGGTTGACAATATGGAGTCACAATGGGCGACAGATAGTTGGATACTGTAACTATTGCTGTCTGTGCTGGTTGTGTTACATGGTTGGTGCTAGCAGAGATATTCAGACATGTGTACTGTTTTATACTGTGATGTATTATGTCATTAACTACTGACAGATATACTTATTTGCTCACAGTTATTTCCTGGGAAATACAGGATGAATAAAGCTGTGTCCAGTATTGTAGTCCGCAGCCTACAAATTCTTGCACACTAATGCCATTCTTGAGGGGTAGCTGCAGTCACTTGCTGATGGGTCTGTGTAATTGGTCCAGTGCCTTGGTACTATGGTGGCTGAGGATCCCCTTCTTGTACATATATCAGTGTAACAGAATGGCCATATCCTGCTGTGGTCATACCTCTCAGCTGTACAGATTCACAGAGGTTACCCAGAGGCAGGGCTCTTATATCTGGTCAGTTCCCCTTCACATTGCGGTTTATGAGTGGGTTTATAGCCACCCGTTACTGGGTTTGCAGGCAGGGGTAGTATGGGCACACATCAGAGTTTCAGATTTCACACACTCCATGGCATCCATGCTTCTACACCCTCCCACTCTGTTATTCTATCCTCTTTCTAACATTATGTGAGTGATATTGGCAAAGTATCCCTATAGTTGTCCCTTCATCCCAGCGTTATTTAGGGGTTGGTCCACAGTTCCTACAGTAAGACATGGTGGGCATGCTACTGGGATTTGTCGACATGGCTTTGCATTTGTGTTCTGTGGACTGTTTTGTGTTAGTTGGGATCCCATGAGATAACATGCATTAGCAGTACGGGTGAGGCACAGGCCTTTGACAGAGGACTGTAGGGCATTGGGTAGTGATGCAGGCCATCTGTAGCATGCCAGTGCATTCTGTCACTCCTACAGTCCCAGGCTGTGAGCCAATGGATTCCCCTGGGTTGACAGGGTAAGTGTGTGAGGTGTTAATGGTAATAGTTCCTGTCCATATTAATCCATTGGTCTGGATGCTGGCAGGGTGCTGCTTACAGCTAGGGACACACCTGCATAGGACACCTCTTCAGCATGCTACATTCTGTGTGTATTCCCATACAGAAGTGGGAGTCATACTGTACTCATTCCCAACAGCAGGGATATGACCTGTGATAAACCTGTGGATGATGGTGGGGTGAGCTGAGTGCATGTGTGATATGGAAGCTTCTTGTAGCTGACTCACAGATATATCTGGGACATTTCTCTTATGCTGCCTTGTGCAGGGACGTAGGCAGTCTCTCATTACTTCATAACTGTGCCTTTTGTGGTCTTCCAGTGACTGGCCAGACTACATCAGTATTCCATTCTACACAGACAACTAATGTGCTGCTAACCTGTATGTACAATTCCAAAGGTGTGGCTGTTGACAGTTACATTTTATGTACTCTGTCTAGGGTACTTCTACCTGTGTACTGTGTGTATGTATGGGCCCACATTCATGGCATTTCAGATGGTGACAGATATTGATATCTGGACAGTGAGTATAGACGACTGCTGACATGGGTATTGCTGAGAAGCATTGTGGTTGGCACTGCATTTGTTGGAACATGGCCCTGTTAACCACAGTACTGCCCATAGGCTACTGAGACACAACCCTCCATGCCTACATGCTGACCACTTCCAGACAATATTGAACACACAACAACCTAACACACAGACCCCTGCATATTGTATACATGCAACAATCTATCCTGTAGATTAGGCCAGCTCGGGTAATCTGTAATCCAGTGTTATTAGACCTCACACTTACATGTTACTGCATTTCTACATAGGATTGTGGGAGGGGGGGACACCTGACGACTTTAAACATTTTCTATATCTGTACTGGTATTTCAGGTACTCTGTTGGCTTCCATTTCATTTTGTATTCTGACCTATCATGCAGACTGGAGGCATATCAGTAGAGTACAGATCTTAGGTTTTATTGACCTACATTTCAGTTTCAGACTTCTTACCCTTCAGAAATAACATACAACTGCCAGACCTGTTGTTGTCTGTCTGCGTAGGTCTGGAGGGGGCTCTAAGCCATTGTCTTCAATTGGAGGCCTTAGCCCAGCCTTTCTTTATGGTCATCTACACCTGTCATGCTGGCTGAGGCTGGTGGTGGGTATGTGAGCCTCACTGACATGCATGTGTGTGTCCTATGGACACACATTTGGGCCACCACATGTACTACAGTGGGATCTGTCACCTTATCTAGTACTGCCTAGTATGTTTACACCAGTGTTTGTTATGGATTTCATGTTGCCCATATAGGTGTCCACTGTCTGCTGCCATCCCATTTAGACACCCAATTCTCTTGCATGCTCACGTCCATACCATAGATACAAATATTAGAACATACTACTCCATTCAGCAATTGATAGAAAGAGTGACTTACCTTGTGGCTGTGCCAGTATTGAGGATAGTGCTGGAGGGCTGACTATGTCGGATGTACATAGTACACTTCCTATACATGGTAAAGCACAGGTAGTGTCATGTTTGGCATCCCTTTTACTGTATGTGTGAGTCAGAGAGAGGTTTCATTCCCTGACTCCCTACCATGTCATTGCATGTGCTATGCGTTGCCTCTTTGCCAAGGCCTGGACATACTGGGCATGCTTCCTTCTGCCTACATGCGCAGGCTCAGGTAGTTCCTCCTCCAAGTCCCTCTGTGCCTGTGATTACCTTGGCAATGGTGGGAGACTGTGTGGCCTTGCCCCTTGCTGTTTCTGCTGCAGCTGTTTCCACAGGATCATATTGTGTAGCATGGCACATACTATGAACATTTGTGTACATGTAGCTGGAGAGTACTGCAAGGCTCCACCGGATATGTCCAGGCAGTGGAACTGTAACTTGAGCATCCCAAACACATGCTCAGTTATGATTCTGGTTTGTGCATGTGCCTCATTATGGAGTTCTTGTTCAGGTGTGTGTGCATTTCTGAGGGGTGTCATCAGCCACGTCTCCAGTGCGTAGCTGGCATCCCCCACTAGGTTGCCATATGGGATGTCCCCACTGACAAATGACTGGTACAGCTGTGTCATATGCCAGATGTGGGAGTTGTGATAGCTTCCAGGGCTGCCAGTGCACACATTCAAGATAATGCCCTGGGCATTGCACATGACCTGGCAGTTGATGGAGGGGAAGCCCTTGCGGTTTATGTAGACCGTACCCCACTCACCGGGTGGTGCTTTGATGTGTGTGTGCATGCAGTTTATAGCACCCACTACCTCAGGTTATTCTGCAATTTGGTGGAAGAGACACATATTGCTGGTCAAACCTCATGAGTGTTGAGGAAATATATGTGCTCACCGGCATGTGCTGACATGGCATCCAGGAACTAGTGGAGTACCCTTGATGCTGATGCCTGTGAGATCCCCATGACATCTCCAGTTGCCCTTTGGAAGGTACCTGTGGCTAGTATTCTTAAACCTACAAATACCTTGGTATCCACTGGGATGGGTTCCCTCTGTTGGTTCTGTGTGTGAGGCGTGGCCAGCACAGCTCAACAATTTTCTGTAGAATGTCCCTGTACACCCTATAGAGCTCCACTATCTCCAGCTCATGTAGCCCCTGGTAGGTTACCCTGGGTCTGTATACTCTTATCCTTCTCCTCACTGTGGGTTGGTCATCAGCATTCACATCCTCACCACCCTCAGCCTCTTGCACATATAGATGTATGAGAGCGACAGCAGCCCCTAACATTTTGTTAGTTTTGTCAGGTAAAATTTCCCCGTCTATGTACACTGGTGGTGTAGAACTAGTGGGATAAACCAGACCGGAAGGTGTTTGCATAGTTTATAGTAGTGTGTTAGGCTGTTCCATGTATAATTGGCTGATTCTGATACATTTCACCTGTCAGCTATGCTAGTTCTCCTTTATTGCCTTCCTACTGCTGTTTTCCCTTCCCATAACCTTCCTGTTTAAGCCTTGAGGCACAGGGCACATACCCAGTGCTCAGATGTGAACAGAGCGGCTATTTCCTGTTTTTTTTTTTTTTTTTTAAACCCAGTACGTGGTGTGCACACTCGTTTAGACAAATGTAAACACTGCTAGGCAGCCTCAGATACACCCCCTTCCTTAGCTGTGCTTAGCTAAGGGCAAACATGGGCCACAGAGCTCCTGTAAGATTACAGCATGCATGACACTCCCCCTTTGAGGTCATCCACCTCTTAGACTTATACAATGGTGTTGTTGCACCTACATGGTTGGGTGCAAGCTAAAACTGAAAGGAAATCTGTGATTCAGTATCAATCCCCTCATTTGCATAAAACAGAATGCTAATTCATAGATACCACACTCACACTCAGCCTTTCCCCTTAGCAACCACTATTCCCTGGTATTGTTGTCTTATGCATGCCATTGACTATTATGGCAAAATACTGATTTGCATTTAAAAGCTTATTTCCAACTTTTTTCTTATTTTCGGGCCGATCCCGTTTGCGCACCACTGCCCTACGTTTAAATGGCCGAGATCAGCTAAAAAAAAATAAAGTTGTATTTATAATTTTGCAACTACTTCTCATGCCAATACCCATATATTTGGCCACTGTCATGCCTACTTCATTGAATACATGCTTTCTTTAGAGCTGTCATGCCTCCATTTTGTAATTTTCAGAAATATATTCGGTTAGCAACCAAATACATTTCTGCAGGTTCCACTATTCCTGCATAGATGCCTGCCTGCTTCCTGGATTGATAATTCACCTCATTTGCATGGTTTTCACCAGCAAATGGGGTAATTAGCATATATCAGTGGTGTCCATGCGGGAATAGTGTAGGTACGCTCATGCACATCTCAGGGGGCTCGTTCCTGGATCGCTTGGCGGCCAAATTGCATGCAGCAGCTCTTGCCCTATTCAGGCACTCTGTGCATAGCTTGCTGAATCCAGCCAATGATTTTTATAGACAAAAACATACTTTTTTAAATATTAGCATATACATAAATACCAAACGTTCAAAATACACATTCTACAAAAGTAACCATTTTGATACCACATTATTAACATTTCTTTACATTTTTAAGTATTTTATTGCATCAAACTTTATTTCATACACAAAAACTCAGTTTTAATGGCAAAAAATTTGTGTGTAAAAGCAGGTTTAACTGTAATTCATGTGGGGTAGTGTATGCAGTGGTTTATGGGTGTGTTAATACCAAGTAGTATATAGCACAAACGAAGAGAGCTGTGAAGGTAAGAATTATGGAGCACTTAAAGGATATTTGGAATAGGAATATTAGGAGCCCAGTCACTGAACATTTTGTTAATATACATGGTGGGAACCTCTCATCCTTTTTTTTAGTGTTCTTGCCCAACCTGTATTGTACAAGGGGGGGGGGTGATATTGTCAGGAAACTTCTGGTTTTGGAAAGTAAATTTATTCTGAATTTTAGAACATTATCCCCTAGGGGTCTTAACTTAGAAGTTAATTTAGTAAATTTAATTTTTGTATATGAAATAAAGTTTGATGCAATAAAATAGTTAGAAATGTAAAGAAATGTTAATAATTTGGTATTAAAATGGTTATTTTTGTAGAATGTATATTTTGAACTTTTGGCATTTATCTATATACTAATGTTTAAAAAAGTATGTTTTTGTCTATAAAAATCATGTCTTTGTCTTTAAATGTTAAGTGATTAATTAGGGGTTTTAAATGTATAAAAGTATGGCTGCTGCTGAAGTGAATTTATCCACTGAAGGCGAAAAGCCGAGTTACCAGTGTATTATGCTGTATTAAACAACTTCAACAGTGTTTGCTTTGCTGCTTTCCTGTTCTTATTTTGTTTTTTTGCTATTTGCTTGGTGTATGTCTTTACTATGCTGATAGAAGGAGCAGGAGCAATGCCAAGCATTTTTAAAACCCCAGCGAATGTTAATAGACTGCTGTTTGCTGAGCTAAGTACTTGAATAAAGATGTGTAGTCTATGACAGGTGATATGGATCACAATGTGCAGTTTTTGCAGCTTGAGTGTCTAATGGTAAAAGAGATGAACCTTTTCTTTTTTTTTTTTTTTCAATAATTTTTATTTTTATTTTTACATTAATAAATGTCACAAATAAAAACCATCTTACAACATGACCGTGTGCATATATATGTATATATATATATATATATATATATATATATATATATATATATATATATATATATACATATATACACATATATACATACACACACATACACACATATACATATGTTATACATTAATGTCAAATACCACAGGATATAGGTCGTACAACATATCTATTTACACTATGTACATAGATGCTTTCATTGTTAATTCCACAGTTATATAGACAGTATATACATTCGTAATATCCAAGTTATTATTTAATATCTGAACTTGTATGTGTTCTTTGGTTCCATTATAGTGTATTTCTAAGTTGCTATGTGATGAATTATGCTAATATGATATTAAAGGTTTGTTCCCAAATTTTTCTGGATTTCATGTTTTTGTTTCTTTTATCTATTACTATTTTATGAGCTAAAAGGTGTTGTATAGCTACTTGTTTAAAACCCTCCCAAGATATATTTATCGTATCTAGCCATTTAAAAGCTATAAACAGTTTCATTAGTAGGAAAATTGTTAAAAGTGTATTTGCTTGTTTTCTTGGGATGTTGGGTGGGAGAATGTGTAACAGAGTGAAATCCCAAGTTAATGTTGATGTTTGATAACCTGTTTTTTGTAATTGTACCTTGAGAGAGTTCCAGAGTTTATAGACACATTTACAGCTCCAAAATACATGGATTAAGTCAGCTATCTTGTCCTTACAGTGTGGGCAGAAAGGTGATTTTGATGTGTTAAATTTGTGTAGGATTGCAGGTGTAAAATAAGCATTATTATTGATCATGAGCTGAGTGTATGCTAACTTTTTG
Organism: Protopterus annectens; assembly: GCF_019279795.1. Classification (NCBI taxonomy): domain Eukaryota; kingdom Metazoa; phylum Chordata; order Ceratodontiformes; family Protopteridae; genus Protopterus; species Protopterus annectens. The sequence goes on along the minus strand of NC_056726.1, from coordinate 1,289,154,850 downwards.
AGGGGTAAAATCTTCAGTGTTAGATTGATTGCCTGGCTTATTTGCTGATCATCTATGGATGGTTTAATTTTTCTCCAGTAGTTAGAGAAGAGGAGGTCCTTCTGGTATTTGATTTCATTTATCATTTTATATGAATTGTTAATAGTTTTCTTTGTTGTGATAATAGTTTTCCAAAGCCTGCTACAAGTTTCTATGTCACTATTGGTCATAGTAACATTTTGGAGATAGCTGGAACACAGTTCTTTGATTTGTCTTAGGATTATTATGTGTGATTTAGGGAGGTTTAAGTTGGTCCTCATTTCTTTTATTGAACAGTTAAGGTAGGGATATATATCTTGGATTGTTTTATCTTTCAGTTTGGGAAAAGGGACTAGGTCCAGCATCTTATTGTTTATTTTTAAATTTGGGTTTTTATGAAGGGGTTGCAGTATTGTCATGGCATGTCTAAGGTTCAAGAATTGAAAGAGTTTTTGCGCTAGGTTGATAGAATGATTTAAGGGCTCTATAATGTTATAAGTTTGTATTTCTTTCTTCTTCAGGAATGGAAGTGCTTTGGGATTGAAACCTAGAGCTTTAATATATCTATAATATATTGTCACCCAGAGAGGAGACCAATTTTCCATTGACGGGTTATGTTCAGCTATTCTCAATATTCTGTTAGTGTTAATGATCGAGTAGTACATTTTAAAATCTGGTAGATTTAGTCCTCCTTTGCTTTTGGGGAGTGTTAATTTTGGATAGGAGATTCTGTTTTTTTGGGTTCCCATATAAATTTTGCTAGGAAGGTATGAATTTGTTTGAAGAATTTATTATGTATTGTTGTCTGTGATGTCATGAATATATACATTTGTCTAGGTAAAATGTTAATTTTGATTATTGATACTTTGGCCAAGAATGGTAGTTTTAGGTTGTTCCATCTTTTGCAGTCTTGCATTATATTTTGCCATTTAAGGTTTACATTGTGTTGGTAGAAGTCTTTGTTACTCTGGAAAAAGGTGATTCCCAGGTATTTAGTTTCTTCTTTTATTTTTATTGTGTTTAACAATGGTATTAGTGAGATGAGTTTGGGTGTTTTTAGGGGGAAAATATTAGTTTTATTAAGGTTTAGTTTGTAGTTAGACATAGTCGAGAGATGTTCAATTGCAGCTATTATTTTGTTTATATCTGAATTTGGTGTAGTGCAGTATATGTTCAGATCATCTGCAAATGCAGTGAGGTATATTTTGAAGTTGTGTATTGATGGAGGATTGTGATATGTATTTTGTTTAATGTATAGAAAGAGTGGTTCTAGGTATAGGTTAAACAGGAAGGGTGATAATGGGCATCCTTGTCTTGTTCCATTTTTATTAGGATCCTATTTGACCAAGTTTTATTTATATATAGAGATGTGTATGGGTTGCTATAGAGAGTTTGGATGATCTGAATGAAGTTATTGGGTATATTAAAGTAGGGTAGTGTTTGGAGTAAGAATTCTAGATTAACCCTATCAAATGCCTTGTGGGCATCCACTACCATTGTGTAGATGTTGATATTGTATCGGTTAGCGTAGGATATTAGTGCATCTAATGTTAATGTATTGTCACTAGTCTGTCTATGTGGTGTAAAACTGGATTGTTCTGGGGAGAGGATTTTTTTTTATCAGATTTTTCATTCTGTTTGCAAGTATAGAGGTAAATATTTTAGTATCTATATTTAAGAGGGAGATGGGTCTGTAGCTGTCGGGGTTTTTGGGGTCTGTGTGTTCTTTTAATATAAATATAGTTTTAGAGGCATTAAAGTGGATATCATTTATTTTATAGTTTATTATGTAATTCAGTGTATAGTATAGTAGTTTGGCTATCAAGGGGGAAAATGCTTTGTAAAATTCTGATGTGAGTCCATCCGGACCAGGAGCTTTATGCACTTTTGAGTGCTTGATTGTTGTAATAATTTTCACTGATGGATATCGGCTCAGTTAGTTTTTTTTGTTGGTCTAAATTGAGTTTAGGGAATTTCAGTTTTTGAAGAAAAAGAGTTCTATCTTCCTTTGAGGTTTGTAGTATTTGTGCTCCATATATTTGAGAGTATATTTGTTCAAATGTTTTAATAATGTCTTCATTTTTTGTGTAGTTTTTGTCTCTGTAGTTTATTTCTGATATATTGGAGGCATTTTTGTGTTGGCAGATAATTCTGGCCAGAGCTCTAGATGGTATTTGAGCTTCTTCTGTGTAAGTGGTTAACATTCTGGCTTCATAGAAAGATAGGTTCCTGGTTTCTAACATATATAGATCCCTTTGCAGTTTTAAAAGTTCAGCTTCTGTTTGGTTCTTAGGGTTATTTATTAGTTCTTTTTCAAGATGCTCTATTTTCCCTTTCAGTATATGCTCCTCTTTCAGTTGAATTTTTTTATAGTATGCTGCTTTTTTGATAAACAATCCTCTGATTTGTGCTTTGGTTGCAGCCCATTCTATGTCAGTTGGTACTTGGGAGTTAGTGATATTTGTAAGAGCTATTTTTAGTATTGCTTCTGTTTCTTTTATTACATCCATTTTGGAAAGTAAATTAGGGTTTAATGACCAATTATGACCCCTATTCTCTAAATATATCTTTATGTCCCAGTTAATGTTCAATGTGATTTTGGAGTGATCTGAAAAGAACCTGGTATGTATAGTTATTGTTGGGTCCATGTTAATGAATATGTCAGAGATTAAGAAGAAGTCTATCCTTGACCACATTTTGTGGCATTGCAAATAGAATGTGAATTTCCCTGTTTTATCTGCACTGTTCCCATATTTAAAAGGGTCATATAGTTTGAAATCTTTGTTTGAGTTCATTAAGGGCTAATATGGCTTGTTTATTATGTGATTTGGTCAGATTAGATTTATCCTTTTCTGGGTTTTGATATGTATTCCAGTCACCTCCAATCACTAGGTAGTGATCTTTAAATTGTTTTAAGGTTGGGTATAATGACATAAAAAAGTGTTGTTGGTTATTACAGGGTGCGTAAACTTTAAGTACCATTATAGGTTTTGGTATTGTAGGACTATTAAATGTTACATAGCACCATCTTCCCTCCTTGTCAGCTTTGGTTTTAAGTATTTTTCCTTAAATTGTTTTTTAATTATTATGGCAGCCCCAGCACTGTTTGTTTTCCCCTCTGAAGCTATGATTTGACTTATCCATTTCTTTCTGCTAATTTCTGCCCATTGATCTGCAGTCAAGTGTGTTTCTTGTATTAGTATGAGGTTGGCTGTGGTTTTTAATGTAAGGTGTAAGAATAGTTTTCTTTTCTTCTTGTTTTGGAGCCCTTTAACATTCCATGATTTTATTTCCCACATTTATTTATTAGGTGTATTCCTTAGATATGCCATGTATATTAGTTTTGTTTTGTTAGTTTTGTATGTGTTACTGTGTGATGGTTTAGGAAAGCATCTATTTATCCCCATCCTTACTATGTGCCTAACCACTATATCCCTGGACCAGGGATAATCAGGGGGGAGGATGGAGATTCATTATATGGTTTACCTTTACGTCTAATCTTGGAATATGTTTTCTTTTTAGATATAGATTTACTCCATAGTATACCCCCTGTGTTACTATAAACAATGTGGACAAAGCTGAACAAACTAGTTTCCTCAACAAACACTGCTACTTAATATCCCTAGCCTCTTCCAACATATTATTTATACAGTGATGGTATTGCATTTAAGGTACAGCATGTATTGTTTTTGTCTTGTGACTAATTCTTTCTAATAGTATTATTAAAACAGCATATTAATATACATTCCTCAGTAAATTATAGCAATATATGTACCACAGTAATATTGTTAAACAATCAGTCTATTCATTTTTACATTTTTCTCTCATTTGACTTCTTTTTCCTCCCCTTTACTTATTCAGATTTCGGCCTTCTTTGGTGCCTATAGTGATGTTTTTCCTCATCAATCTGTGTGGGTTATAAAATATATACTTGGCACCTATTTAACAGAAGTAGGAAGTATAGAGAGACAAAAAAAAAAAAACAGCTTAGCCAAACAGTCCTTCTGCTATAGTTGACATATTAAGGCTATATTTACATTATCCCAGGATTGTTAGGTTATTTTACTAATTTCCTGAGATTACTTCTCTCCAGGATCTTTTAACACATTTCTAGTATTTACATAAAACATTTAACAATTTTTTCCCTTTTTTTCCCAATATTAAACTATGAGCTAGCATAATTCTGACAGTTTATTTCTTGCCTATTATTTAAGGCTGGAGTTTCATTTACCTACACAGTACTGGGTGTACTGTTTTAGTGAAAGGTTCAGTTCAACAGTACCTTATTTCTTCAAGGTTTTGCTTGCAGGTTGGTTGACATCTAATGTACAGCTTTCTTCTTTTAGCTGGTGCAGATCAATTTTCATTTTTCAGGCAGTAAAATCCTTTGGAGCTTGCTGAAATCCATTTTGTCTGACTGTTCTTAATGAGGCCCTCAAAAGCCTAGGGGGACTGAATTTGCAAGCCAATATACCAGAGGGAACTTCCTTCCTATATTCGTGCATCGGAAACAGCAGTTCATTTTTGGTTCCTACCCAGGCTGTACTTCCTTTTCCTGTGTTCCTCATGGCTCACATCAATGATTTAAGGGCCTAGACAGCAAGGGGAAGATTTCAGAGTTGGATCCCAGCTAGAGTGCTCGTGAATGGGGTCGATTTTTCATCCAAGGGTCCTTTATCTTTTTTTGTGGATTTATTTCACTTCTGAAGGTGGAATTTGCTTGAAAATAGCCAGGAATGTCTCTTTTGCCTCTTTGGGGTTAGCAACCATGTATTTAACCTATTTGATATAAAAGATTAACTGATTTGGATATTTCATCTGGAATTTGATTTTTTTTTCTATTAGGAACCTGCAGTATGGGGATAGTAGTTGTCTTGCTTGTCTTATTTGTATTGGGAGGTCTTGAGCAAAGGAGATTTTATTATTATTCCAGGTGAGTGTGCCTTTTTTCTTTGCTGCCAGTATAATTTTATTTACATCTTGGTAGTTTAATATTTTAATATAGACAGGTCTTGGTTTCAGTGATGTTTGCATTTCCCTCACTCTGCGGGCTCTCTTCATTGTTATTTGCTGCATTTCTTCAGATTCCTCTAGGAGGGAATTTATTATTTGCTTGATTGTTGGTATTAGATTGTTATGAAGTACAGTTTCAGGTATTCCTCTGATGATGATATTATTCCTTCGAGATCTTGCTTCCAGGTCTGTTAATTTCTTGTAAGTTTTGTATTTCTTTGTCATGGGCATCAGTTTTTTGAGAAATAGAGTCTATTTTTATTTTATTTTCTATTATTTTGGACTCAGATTTTTCCATTCTGGATATTATTTGGCTGAATGAGTCACCAAAGGTTTGAAATTGTAATGATAAGTCCTTTAATGCTTGCTGGATAGGTAATAAGGCAGATTTTATGTCTTCCAGATTAGCTGGCTGGTCTGTCTTGGATTTATTTGTATTTTTAGAGTTGTCAGTTTGTTTAGTTGTCTTTTGTCTTTTTGAAGTTGTGTCTTTCTCAGGTGAGGCTAGTACTAAGAATTTGGTCTTAGTTGTTGTTGTTTCCATATTATTTTCCTCTTTTGACATCTTGTTGTATAGTGTTTTACCAATCTTGCATTCAGATGCAGGGCCTTAGTAGCACATTGCTTAAGCTGTTATTCAGAAATCTTAGTTAATCCTGCTGTTTCTGAGCTGAATCTGTCACTTTTTCTTCCTCTTTTCTTTGCTGGATGATATTAGCAGTAAATATCTACAGTTATTTTTGTATTATTAATTCTGCGTTGCCTTCTGGATTTGTTTTAATCCAGGGTATATCGAGACCTAGGTGATAGCAGTGCTCACAGAACAGCGGCCATTTTGAACTCCTCGAGATGAACCTTTTCTATGATACTAAATTACTGGATAAGTATTTACATTTAAATGTGACTCTGAGGGGTCTTAGAGTTGATAAATTACCTGCATGAGATTTTTATGAAGACGAGCAGGATTTACTGTTGGAATGGAGACAGATGTCTCTTGAGTGCACGCTGGGGTGCATTCGTGTTCTTGTTTAAATAAACCAATGCAGTAGTGAGAAATTACAATGTCAGATTACTGAACTGAAAATGAAACAGAGTGATGTGCTTACATGTGAGAACTTTGGTAAGCAAATGGGTGAAATTAGACCCAGGTTGGAGGGGTATGAATGCTATGTGGTCGAAAGGAAGAAGAAAAAACTTTTTTGTGACTTAAATGACTTTAAGACTGTCTCTGTGTATGGTTGGCAACTCTCTCAACATAGAGGGCGGTTGGAAGTTTGATTCCATCTATTCAGCTGTACGAAAATCTTCAGCATCTTTGCAGGAGAATGTTTCAAAAAAAGAGTGCTTCCTTTGAAACTGTTGAAGGGGAATCATTTTTTGATTCCTCACATGTTATAGAAATGGAGAGTAATTAATCTACATCTCGAGTGCAACAGGGAAAGGGCAAAAGAAACCATTACAAAGGGAAAAAGGAGCATTAAGATGTTCTTTGAAAAACAGCTGACTAGTTGTACGTTGGCATTTAAAGGGACTTTTTCTTTTTTGTGGACTTTGGTTCTCAACAACATGTAGGTTTATGTAATGCAAATTGTCCTACTAATGGTCATCTAAAAATTATTAATTTATCTAATTTAGTATTAGATGATGTAGCACTGAAGCTGCTTTCTAAGGGAACGAAGTTCGTTCCAGTTAAAATATCAACTTTGGCTGACTTGCTACTAGAAGTAAAGAGTTTTTGTAGGAAATTGCATTTAGTTGTATTTTATGATGGTAAAAGAACTGCAACTGTGGACAATGCTATTACTGAGGATAACCCGCTTTTGAATGTTTCCATATATGATGACTGTCTGCATGAAACTGATGCTGAGGTGACTGAATTTTGTGAAGAAAGTTTTGAAACTGGTTTTGAAACTGGATATTGCAAATTATCTGTCCCTGTATTACCTACCCAAAGTGAGTTTATGCCACCTAAGCTATCCCCTGCTGTTAACCTTTTTGAGCAAATGCTTCTTAAGCAAGTGGGATATGAATATTTTAAATTTGTTAGAAGTGTTAAAAAATACAATATTTCTAAAAATGAATGGAAAATGCTGAATGAGTTAAGAAGCAAGCTGACAGATTTTGTATTTAAACAAGCAGATAAGGGGGGCAATTGGGTGGTAATGTCTAGAACAAAATACAATGAGATGGTGTATAGGCTTTTGTTGGTGGAAGAAGATTACAAAATACTGACCCATAACCCAGCTGACAGCTTTAATGAATGACTCCTTGAAATTTTAGAAAGGGGAGAAAGGTTAGGGTTTTTAACCAAAGACAATGTTAAGAAGCTATACATTGAAAAAAAACATGTGACCTCACCTTTATGCACTTCCTAAGGTACATAAAAACTTAATGGCCCCACCAGGAAGACCAATAGTTTCAAGAGTGGGTTCCTATTTGCAGCATGTAGGTACATTTCTTGATTTATTATTGAAAAAATATTTGAGGAACATCCCTGCACATTTGTCAAATACTGAAGAACTTTGTAAAGAGGTTAAAAAGGTTTCATGGCAGGATGATTACTATTGGGTGGTGGTAGATGTTAACTCATTATACACGAATATTCAACTTAAATGGGGTATTGAGGCCATTTGGGACATTATGGGTGAAGTCCATACGGCTGCATTTGTAGTGAGGCTGTTAGAATTTTGCTTGACACATAGTTATTTTAGATTTGAAAATGATGTTTTTGCAAGTAAAAGGTACAGCAATGGGGGCATCTTATTTACTTATGCGATTTTGTACATGGGATTTTTTTGAAAAAAAGTATATTTATAGTTCTGAATTTTATAAAAAAAACATGTGGTGTTGTTCAAGAGCTGTACTGAAGACCTCAATTTTTATGCAAGGGTTATCCTAGGGAATTTGATTTTTTTTTTTTATCTAAATTCAAATGGGCACAACTTAAGCTTTTCTTTAGTGAAAGAATATCTAGAATATAATTCTTAGATGTTGAAATGTATTTAGATTTTGAAAAGAATATCCAGTTCAAGCCATTTAGGAAAGACACTGCAGTAAATAATTTTTTACATGCAGGTAGCATGCACCCACCCCACTTGCTCAAATCCCTGCCCCTGGGTGAATTTAAATGTATTGCTTGGAATACGTCAGAAGAAAATTGTAAGAGTAGATTTCTTTTGGAGGCTAGAGATAGACTTTGAGAGAGAGGTTATAGTGAAGATGTCTTGCAACATGCCTTGCAAGAAGTTTTGTGTGGAAGATCTAGAAGTAGTAAAATGAGGTCCAGTAGTATTGCTACTGAAGACCCTGACAAGAGAGAAATTTTCTTTGTCTCTAAGTTCTCTGGCTTCTCAGAGAACATGAAAAAGATTATTTTAGATTTATGGTATATAATATGTGAAGACATAAATATAGTTAATTTGTTCCCTATATTTGTTAGGTTTTCTTATGGGCGTTATGCTAATTTGAAAGAACTTTTGAATATGGATTATTTTGGCAACCCATATGAGTCGTTAGGTGTGTTTGCTTGTGGTCACTGTAAAGTTTGTACTTATATTAAAAATATTTCAGGTGAATGCATTAATGGCAAAACAATTGTGTGTAAAAGCAGGTTTAACTGTAATTAATGTGGGGTGGTATATGCAGTGGGTTGTGGTTGTGTTAATACAGAGTGGTATATAGGACAAACAAAGAGAGCTATGAAGGTAAGAATTATGGAGCACTTAAAGGATATTTGGAATAGGAATATGAGGAACCCAGTTGCTGAACATTTTGTTAATATACATTCTGGGAACCTCTCAACCTTTTTCTTTCATGTTCTTGACCAACCTGTATTGTACAAGGGGTGGTATTTTCAGGAAACTTCTGGTTTTGGAAAGTAAATTAATTCTGAAGTTTAGAACATTATTCCCTAGGGGTCTTAACTTAGAAGTTAATTTAGTAAATTGAGTTTTTGTACATGAAATAAAGTTTGATGCAATAAAATAGTTAAAAATGTAAAGAAATGTTAATAATTTGGTATCAAAATGGTTACTTTTGTAAAATAATTATTTTGAACTTTTGGCATTTATGTATATGCTTATGTTTAAAAAAGTATGTTTTTGTCTATAAAAGTCATGTCTTTGTCTTTAAATGTTAATTGATTAATTAGGGGTTTTAAATGTATAAAAGTATGGCTGTTGCTGAAGTGAATTTATCTGTTGAAGGCGAAAAGCCAATTTACCAATGTATTATGCTGTATTAAACAACTTCAACAGTGTCTGCTTTGCTGCTTTCCTGTTCTTATTTTGCTGTTTTTTGCTGTTTGCTTGATGTATGTCTTTACTATGTAAAGTGGTAATCCACTAAACTGCCTGTAGTTATGCATGCAGCGTGTGAGTGACTGTGTGTATACACCTTACAAAGGAGCATTGTATCATCAAAAACGATTCTCTGTCTTGTGTCTGTTGTTTGCAGGGATAGGTTCTAACAGAACTGAAAGCATGAAAATGATAGTGAAAGTATCAATAAAAGAATGAATAATTATTTTCATATTAAATGCAAAATATACACATCACTGCCAACTGCCTTATGAGTGCAACTGGTATTATTTTCCAATTTATAACAGTATATTTATTTGTTTATTTTTATGTATGTATGCATTTTTTATTTATTTTCAGATACATAGGGCATTACATATACATTAGCATTCTACTTCTGATGCACAGAGGTAGTAATTTTCATTGTGACATCTTTGTCAGGCAAGTTATGAGACTACAGTTAATGTAGTAAATATAACCCCATAACTTTAGCAGTTTTCAATCTCTAGCATTTAATGTAGTAAATATAACCCCATAACTTTAGCAGTTTTCAATCTCTAGCATTCATTAAGGCTCATCATGATGCAGAAACCTTAAGTCTGAAGATTCCCACATCACAGTAACAAAGGAACATATCGATAATACTTGGCAAGCGATCACAGGGACAATAAGATGCCAAGCCATTTGCACTTTAAGTAGTTCTTGCCACCTTTGTCAAGCATTACTGTAAACTTGACTGATTCAGGGACCATTCTCCCACTACTGTTTCTCCTGGTAGTGGCTATGGTACAGAAGATGGTCATACTGATGAAACTGCATGCAAATGGAGTCCAAGGGCACGGCTAATGCGAATAAGCCATGTTCTCGACCCTGGAAATGGCATTGCGACAGGATTACTGTAGCAGAGCTTGTCTAAGAATCGCTCTACTGAGTTAAGTTCTTTCAATGAGGAAAAAGTGAATGCCATCAAAAAACAGCAGTCACCCATTCACCTCTATATGAATGGTTATGGTCAGCAAGTAGGTGTTGTGGAACCATGGGTGTGTGTCTGGATGTGCATGTGTGAGTGTCTGTAAACATGTGAGTGCAGCTGCATTAGTGTGTGTGTGTGTGTGTGTGTGTGTGTGTGTGTGTGTGTGTGTGTGTGTGTGTGTGTGTGTGTGTGTGTGTGTGTGTGTGTGTGTGTGTGTGTGTGTGTGTGTGTGTGTGTGTGTGTGTGTGTGAGTGTGTGCATGTGTGTGTGTGTGTGTGTGTGTGTGTGTGTGTGTGTGTGTGTGTGTGTGTTGGAACATATATGCCGTGTATGATTGTTTCCATGAATGTGAAAGACTGTGTAACGGCTTGTTTGTGGCTGTGTGTGTGTGTGTCTGTGTGTGAATGTCTGGGAGTGTGTAGCTGTCTGTGTGGGAATGTCTGTCACAGAGAGAATGTGTGTGTGTGTGTGTGTGTGTGTGTGTGTGTGTGTGTGTGTGTGTGTGTGTGTGTAATTGCTGCAGAGATTTTACCTCCTAGTCAAGTTTATGATCATCTGACACTATTTTTCATAATCTTAACATTTCCCCTAGATTAGTTTTCATGTAATATGGGTGGTTTCTTGAATAGTGCAAGTAACTTCTGGAAAAGAGGATTTCCAGTAGATGGTTGACCCAAACAATTTTAATGCCATATCTTAATACAAAAATGTATTTAATCATGGAACACAGTATATATGAACTCTAAAAACTTATTTGTATTGTTCAAATAATCAAAAAATGAAACCAATTCATTTTCTACAGCAGTCCATAAAATGACCAAATTATCTAAATAACATAAATAAAACTTTAACTTATTGCTGAATCTGGAAGAAGAATAAAAAATACTTCCCAGTGGCACAGGACCAGTTTAGAAAAAATAAGGGTGAAAGCTGTGTCCACTGCCACCAAATGTGTCTGAAACATTCCCCTTCAAATGTACAAATACTGTTGTTTAGAACGGTATATATGAATGTACATACCAACTTGTTGGATGACTATAACTTATCAAACATAATCAAACATTTTCTGTACCAGGATGGTCTCCGGCTCTGTGCTAATCGACTAATGGAGATGCTGCACATCCACAAGCCAAATGGCACAAGAGTCACTTGCTCTGGAGATACAGATACATCTCCCAGAGATTGTTGCACCTCTGGAATAAACTTCCAATTCACATGAAGCAGAGCTCCTGTCTGATGCTATTCAAGTGCAGCCTGGACAAATAAATGGGAGACCATAAATTCACCCCTGGTGTGGTACCCATGTCCATCATGGACAAGGGTTGTCAGTGTTGATCATAAACTCGCACTGTGGATTATGCCCATCTAACCACAGACAACTTAGGCAACTCGAGTTTATCATGGCTAGGCTTGTAAGGGCTCTATGAATCTATAACGTCAGTGAGCTGGATCACCATAAACAGATCTGGAATGTTAGCAGTGACAATCATCCAAGCACAATTTCGAATAATGTTCAAAAAGTGGCAGGAATCTTTTAAGTACAAGAGGAAATGGTGTAAAAATGTCCTTTAATTTCCTGTTAATAAAAATTGCTAAGGACTCTGTTTTAGACCCAGCTGCCACAATTATCAGGTGGGCCTAATACATCCTAGGAATTTTAGGAATTCAAAACATACTAGGGATGATATTTTTTTAACATTTAGAAAAAATCAAACTGTCTTTTGTCAATAATGTGATTGAAACACAAGTAATCTAATGTACAATAAATCCACTTGAAATCCATATGCACTTTAGTTGTAGTACAGTCTGATATAATTCATCATTGAAAATCTTATTTAGTAGGCTTGTGGTTTATACAATGACAAGGGCTTAAAATATATAAATGCCTGTTCTATGCTGGCCACAGGACATTTTTGAAGTAGTATATTGCATGATTTTATAACATACTCATAATACTTTATTTCTGACTACTCTCCCATTATAGTCTATTATACATTTCAGAAAAAAATATTGCTTCATAAAATCAGGAACAATTTTTAAATATAATTCCTGTGAACTTAAAAGGTTAACAGAACAGATTTTGCATCAAAATTTATTTTCTGGAGAATACGTATAAAACTCCAATGAATGTCATTATTAAATGACTGTAATCCTCAGTAATTTACCAGAAAATCAAAAAGGTTGCAAAAGACAGGGAAAAATATGAGGCCAAATAGGGGATGTTCTTCCAAATCAGAGACAGGTAAGGAGTATGGCAGAAGGCTGTGGCATCTATCCCCATTCCACATGCCTGGATTCATATTCTAGTACTGACTAACATTGCAGTACATGTTGGGGGGGGTGCTGTCCTTTGGATGAAATGTTGTACTGCAGTTCCATCTGAGCTGATGTTAATAATCCCATGGAGTTTATCAACAGGGGAGTAGAGAGCCGTTTACACACCCAGACTCTCTAATACAAAATGAATAACAAAAAATGTACTCGGTTACAAAGCTAACATTTTTACAAAACAAAATCAACAGCTGTATGTATCTCTTAACAGAAATAAAAATTGCTAAGTGCAACTTTTTATCAAATCATTTTATTGATTTTAACATATTTACAGTATATACATATAAAATGGGAAGAAAATGTTTAAAATTTTCACATTTAACATTAGCTATCTTTCAGTTAATTTAAATATGAACCTTTATAATTGGTTTTAATTGTATTTGACATCTCCAACTTTCCCAACAAGGTTTTACAATGTTATTTTCAGATCTTAATTGCTTTATTTTTTTCTCATTATTGCAAAAATAGTGGCTGAATCCAAAAGGAATTTAATCAGATTTCCAATTTCTAGTAATTATTTTTCTAGCAACAGCTAACCCCCCCCCCAAACATACAATATTGATTGCTATGTATAATAGATGGCATTGGAACATTTATTAATATTTTTGCTCTAGTAAGTTCACATTTATCTGTCTATAATGAACATTTTTTACATCTTTCCAATATTTATCATTTTTTCACAATCCTAAGTTTAGCTTAAAATGTCACTTGATTTGTATGAGTCTTTCTTTAATATTCCATTTTTTTAAACATTATTTTACTTCCACAACTTTTATAGGTTCATAGGTAAGTACTCGGCTAGCTGTCCAGTTTAAGCCTAACCAATTTTCCTTAGTGAGAATCAAACTTTGTATTTCTTTTCTGTGAGGTAAACACCTTAACCATTGCACCAACCCCCATCATACACCTTTTTTATTTTTGCCCTACATCTACATACTTCAACTTCCTCATAACGCTGTGCTAACACCTTACTGCAGTTGTCCTCCACTCATCAGTTCGCTCATTCCTGCCAAAAGCTATAGTATCATCAGAACTACTGCTTAGTTCCTTATGTGCTCTTCTTTTTTTTCCTCAAGGACAATCTTACTGGAATAATCAATGGCATTCTTTTATAACAACCCAACCTCTCATGTCTGATTTCATAATACTTAATAACTTGTCACCTGCAATGTAATATAATTTCTGCTGTCCATATCTATCATCTGATCCTTTTAGTCACTATGCAAAGGTCATAAGTATAGGTGAGGAAGAGGACACAGGTTGTTCAGTAAAATAAAGCTTCAAAACTCTAATGTTTGTCCCTTCGTGTTATACTGTGATTGAAAATGTTCTCTTCCCCCCAATTTACATTCAACTCTAATTTGAGTTCTTCTTCATATCATGATGGTGCTGTAATAAATATAGTTACTTCAGTGTACTATCCCTGTCCTGTTGACTACACATACCTTCTCTCTATGCTGTTTCTGCTTCTCCAGTCTCCCACAATCTTGAACAACAGTAATATCAGCTTTTAACACTTTCAGTACAACTTTCATTAATAACTAGCTCAGCACAATGCCTTTACATTTGTGTAACTCTAGTTTCAAGTTCTTGTTCTGCCTATTACTTTTTATTTTACTAATCTTAGCCATTGCAGAACTGATTTCTGTTCTTTCTGTTTACCCTTCTGATAAGTCAACAGGGTTAGATGATTCAGCTTCCTACTCTCAATAGGTTTCTGCATTTGCATTCAGTGCACTTTTTCACTTACGCAAAGCCTTGCTCTTCTGTTGGTATATCATTTTCTCCCACTTACACCCCTGTACCTGTTGTACAGATTTTTTTTTTTAATCAGGTAGCTCTCTCCATTTACTATTCTCTTTCTGCACTTCTTACTGTGTTCTTAATAGTAGCCACAAATAAAGTACTTTTTATTTCCATATGAAGACACACGCTTTCAAAATTATTGTTAGGCTGTCCCTGCACTCAACATTCATTACATATTTTGTTAGGATACTTCACATTACTATGTCCTTCTTTCTCATGACTGTCCAGAATAATGGAACTACAGATATTTTTGCAGAAGAAACTGTTACTAGAATGGGAATAAATTACCTTCAGCAACTAACAATAAAATATTAAAGTTGCACCTCTCTGTCTTACATCTTGCTAATTCAAATACACTTGGTGAAAATCATAGATTGTGTTCTACTTATAAAATCATTAATTCAGTCATATTTACTATACTACAGTCTCATCTTAGTGAGATTTCCCTTCTCCTGAATCGCAGAGTATTATCATTCTCTTATTTTAAATATAATCCTTTGCTTTTGATTAGTCATTTAATATGTGTTCAACCATATAGTTTCTGCTACAGACATCTTCTTTTTTACTATTTATTTTTACTTTCATTGAGCTTAGTAACTGTTTTAAATATTATTTATTGTTGCTGAACATCATATTCTATAAGTTGAAAATAGAAAGAGTACCACCTTATATCAGTGGCTTAATGGATAGGGCATTGACTTCCTATAAAAGGGATTGTAGGCTCGAGACCCATCTGAGGTAGTGTAATTTGCCCTTAAGGGTACAGGTTATTGATGAAAAGAGTCTGGTTATCAAACTGCAATAAGTAAACATATATTCCATCAAAGTCCTGTTTTTCAACTATTCTAGTGCACATACAAAGTGTCAAAAACTGTTAGCCATAGATCATATGTCTGTCTAGATGTTATTTGGAAAATCTTTAATGTTTCATAAAAAAGTTCACTCATTTATTATTTGCCTTTATACACCATCATTGAGCGTATTATTTATTCTCTGACCTTGTGCTTGTGGTTTACCTGACCTAAAAGTCTGCAAAAGAGCAAGCTAACTAACCTCCCTTATCCTTTCTGGGGATCAGTTAGCCTTTGGTCAGTTTTAAACAGATTCTCCATCTAATGCATTTTGTATTCTAAATGATTCCTTTCTATTACAATTTTCTTTAGTTGTTTACTTTCTTTTTAATTTCTGTTTTCTTATTAAAATGTTTTATATGTCTGTGCTCATTTTCCACTTGACATGGAAAATATTTATAGGTTTAATAATATATAAGGGGATGCTAGCACTGAAATAAAACGCACACACACACACACACACACACACACACACACGCACGCACACATGGAAAATATTTGTATGTTTAATAATATATAAGGGGATGCTTGCACTGAAATAAAACACACACAGACACACACACACACACGCATATATATATATATATATATATATATATATATATATATATATATATATACATGCACACACATTCTTCTAGTATGGAAATATTTTGAGATATTTATTGTGGATGTTAAAACTAATATCAAAGTTTGAAAGTAAAAATAAACACTAAGCAGGAAAATACATGCCCGTACTGCAGCAACAGCAAATAGGTACATAAATAAAAACAAAAACAAAAAAATGGTCATATAACATACGGCTGTAAAAACATGAAATTTATTAATCACAGCAAGGTAAGCGCTTTCACCACCATCCCGGTGGCTTCATCAGACCATATAAAATCACATCAAATCAATGCATTAAATATACTTACAATTACTGCTTCCCCATCATATAAATTAATTCCACCTTTCCTTTCTACATTTCAAATCCTCATCCTTTAATACAATGGGCATGCCTCAAGCTTTGTATCGATGTTACTAACACTAGCTTAAAGGGAAAGTATATCAAAAACTTTACAGTGTTAAACCATCATCATTAAAACATTATTTGCCAGCATCATATTCACATCGATCTTCCGCAGGCTATAGTAGACTGTTTCCCCATTCAGCTATCAAGGCAAATCATTTACTTTATATCTCACATTCTCGTCCCACATTGTTTATGCTCATATTTAAATGTCTTCATCAGACACATAAAATGATAAGTCATCATCATTGAAATGCTAAGTGCATTTTTAAAAACATATAGATGCACTTACTAGTACTACCCCCCCCCCCCCCACACACACACACACACAGACACACACACTCTCACCACTTAAAGCAAGTAGTATTCCGTATTTCACATCCTCGTCCCATATTACTTATGCGCATGCTCAAACGTCATGCATAGGGCACAGAGGCTAGCTTAAACGGAGACTCTTAAGTATAGCTACATTACTAACGCGCACACACGCACACGCACACACTATAAATAATGTAAAATGAATGTCGTTAATTAATATCTTTGCCATAAATTAAACATTCACTAATCATACTATTTCCCGATGGACAATCAAATTATTTTGTTTATAGTTTTTACTTCAAAAAATAACTTCTAATACTGAAATAAAAGAAAATAACATAAAACAAAAAAATACATCGCACTGATATCTAACCTTTAGATATCGGTAAAATTCAAATCATTGCTTCATGTCACAATATTTTATATTTCAAACAACTAGTCATATATCTATAAGTCAATACATAAATTTACGACTTTACTGAAAGCATTCATTAAAATCTATCACATATAGCATATAAAACATCTCAAACTGCACTGATGCCTATCTCTATCACTCAGTAAGATTCACATATGATCTTATAACATCTTATACATTCTAAATATGTGGAGGACCAGTACTAATATTATCAATCTCCCATACGTCAATTCATATGGAAAAAATATATATATATGTGTATGTGTGTGTGTGTGTGTGTGTGTGTGTGTGCTCGTGCATGTATATATATATATATATATATAAAATTTATTTATTTATTATTTTTATTTTACATCTGTTAACTGGGCTAGTCCAACTGGATATATTTCCATTTTCAGCAGAGGCCCGGGGAGAATAGCTCCACAGCAACATTTAAATGTTTATAATGTACAATTATAAGAGAAAAAAAAATGAAAATCTAAGACAAACAGTACATGAGAGAACAGTAGTTCCAAAGTCATACTATCTAAGAAGATACCATATTCAAAGAGAAATATTTACGCAAATATAAAGAAATACATTAGTTAAAAATAATTAGAGAGCCTTAGCTACAGTAAAATAAGCTAATTAAGAAATACATAAACTTTGAAAGGAATAAGATACTCCTACAGTAAGGTATGTGAGGTTGTTTACAATATGTTCACAGTTATTTCATCTCCTATTTTCAGGAAATAGTTTAAAATAGTTTCCGCTACTCAGGGGTAAGTAGTTTTTAAAAAAAGTAAAGGGGAGGGATGATAGAGAAAGATGGCAAAAAAGAATGCAGACAATTATTGACAGATGATAAAGTAAGAGAAGTGGTGGGAGATATATATATATATATATATATATATATATATATATATATATCTAAAACAGATATATTTTATACAACTATATTCTATTTCCTAATCTCTCTTGCATCCCTTGCATCCAACGCTGGCTTAACTGTTACCTTTTCATTGAGACCATAACCCTTCTCTGTTCTCAAGTGAAGGATCCATCTTAGTTCATTACTCTCCACTCTGTTCTTTATATTCCCTTTCCTATCTCCTGGGCTTACTTTATCAGCTACCATAAACATAAACTTATGCACCCTATCATTAGTCAAATCATATCTGGATAGTGCGCTAACCGAATCCTTCGCTCTCAAGCTAATTATATGCTGTATAATTCAATCCTTTAACATCCGAGTTGTCATACCTACATAGAAATGTTGGCAGCACTCACACTGAGCTACATACACTACATTCTTAGATGTACAATCTGCCACTACCTTGAAATCATATATTTTACCTGTATTAGGATGTACAAATCTATTGCTACTTTTTATGTAGCTACACCAATTACAGTTTCTACATGGATGTGTCCCCCATTCCACCTCAACTGATTCCTTCTTAGGATAACACAACATCCTTTTCAAATTCATTCGGTTCTTATACTGAAATCTCAGTACATCTCCCACCGCTTCTCTTACTTTATCATCTGTCAATAAAATGGGCCAATGTTTTTCTACAACCATTCTTATTTCACTAATATCACTAGTATATGATGTAAGGACCTCAACCCTTCTATTTGTTTTTGGCCCTTTATCATCTCTTAATTCATTGTTTGTCTCAAATGAATAGTATGGCCTAACTCTATCTACCCTCAATCTGTTGACTTCATCTAACTTAGATTTTACCTCCCCCTCCTTATACCCTCGAGACTTCAAATTATGTCTCAGGGTCTCCATTCCTTCTTCAAAAGTTCCTTTTGGAATAAGAGATGAAAAACTGTTGTGATAGAAAAGTACACATTCTGTTTGACTGCCTGCATGTTCTGGGTGCCACAGGGCTTAGTTCATAAGTTATATGGAGTTACTAGGCATGCAGTTCAGACAAGTAAGGAGCCTAGCTCAAATTTCTCAATGCCCCAAAGCACCGTTTGGTTAAGTAGCTCACTCAAGGTCACACGGCAGGGAAATGAAGGTTGAGACAATCAAACCCTGCACCACAGGAAGTAAATAATAGCACATAGCTACAATAGCTCATATCCTTAATACTCTGTGCTAACTGACCGGGTTCAATATTCTCATCTTGGTATTTTATAATCGCTAAGAAACAGTAAGTGTCGGATTAACAAAGAAGATGATAACTACACAATTTCAGTTATGTTAGAAACTAAACTACTTACAGGAAGTTTCCATTTAGGCAACTAAAACTGTCTTGAAATTTAGTACTTAGAAATCGAAATTGATGTTTTTGGTAAAAACTATATCCTAAGGCAAGTAATGCTACAAAACAAAATGCTGGAAGAGGTTGCTCAGAATAAAGACCTGTGAATTACCTCAAACTCAAAATTTACATTCAGTAGAAATGATAAAAAATAAGGTCATGAAAAAAATGTATGTATGCTACTGAAAAGTATTTTAATGAGAGACTAAATACATTTGTTGAATTATATGAAATCTTCATTAGACCAGTAACACAATATAATAAGATACATCCTCAGATCACTTTACTTATTCATCCCCAAATGAGTCACCCCACACTCCAGACAGAGCACTCCTCGATCTGGGAATCTATTCCCAAAGAAAATGGGGACTACTTTTCCTACTCCAAAATCAGAAAGCCAAATGCAAATGTTTCACCCAAGGTACCATTACTTAAATATATAGCATTCAGTCCTCTGCCCTCCACCTTGCACTGTCAAGCTCTTTAGCATGTTTTACACTGCATTCTCCATTGCTTTTGAGTCTTTCTCTTTCTTAAAGGCCTTCTATAATCTGCTACATTTTAAAAAGATCCTATAATCAGCTGTTTTACAATTAGTAATATTTGTTTTATTTGTAACATATGTTCTGATTACATTATTTCCTGCACGGTAAAGCATGTTCAACCAATGCAATATATCACAAGATTTATAAATACTTGTTCCTACTTGTAATAAATGTTCTTAATTGTTTTTATGTAATTTATACACTTGGGCTGAACCTCAAAGTGGTACAGATGGACCAGTGCTCTGCCGTGGTCAACAGATACTTAAAACATGCATGCAAAAATAAATAAATGCCCAGCATACGGTCACAAAATTTATTCCATCTTTAAAATCTGTGGAATACCATGAGAAATACAAAGAATTGATATTATTTACTATTCAATGTGGATACTTTAGGGGAAAAATTTTGCTTGTGTAAAGAATGTACAGGCATGACATTCTCTGCACAAGTTTTGGATTACAGCTATATTTCAGTACAAAAACATTTAGGTACATAAATGCAAAACTTGTTGCCACATTACATAAGAGATATAAAAGAGACTTGTATATAATACAGAAAATTTCAAGCATGTGGAATAAGGTATCTCACTATATAAGGGAATCCCGGAATATTAAGCATTTTAAGAAAAATCTTGATGACTAGGTAGACAAATGTCATATATTGTTAATATAATGGAATCAGAGTTCGACATGGCTATCCATCCCAAATATTGTTAGAGTAATCTTATGACTATATCAAAGTCATAATGTGCATCTCTGTTTTAGGAGTTGTTATTTAGTAATTTATTTGATTTCAATGATTCCTGACCTCAAGGAATTTAACATTCCAGGCCTGTCTGTCAACAGCTGTTTCTTTAAGTTCTTGTAAATTCATATCCATTACCTCTGTAATGCTGTCTTCCCATCTTAGCCTTTGTTGCCTGCCTTTTTTTGCCTTGGATCTTTCCTAACATAATTGTCTTTTCTTCTGAATCCTGTCTACGCATTATGTAGCCAAAGTATCTGAATTTTAATTTTATTATCAGATATTACAATGAACAGTATGTGCTTTATTTCCTTAAGTATTGACTGATTTTGTCTTCTAAGTCCATGGAATTCTGAAAATGTTTTTCTAACACCAAAGTTCAAAAGTATCTGTTTTCTGGTGAACAGCCTTTATTTATGCCCATCTCTCATAGCTGTATGTTATTACTGGGAAAAAAACATGACTTAGACTATACGGATCTTTGTTGACAATGTTATATTTTTCTCTATAACATCTTAATCAGATTTGCCATAGCTTTCCATCCAAGAAAGAAGTGTCTTTAACTTCATGGCTGCAGTTATCATATGAAGAGATCTTTGAGGCCAGGAACGTAAAACTTGCTAATACCTCCACTTCTTTCCCATCTATCTCAAAGTATTGATAGGGCAAGATTATGTAAATTTTGTATGCCGAGCAGCATGTCAACTTTTGTGCTATCCAGTTTCGCCTTCGTCAACATTCTCAACTCTTCCTCAATTTCAGCTATTGGAGTGGTATGATCTACATGTCTGAGGCTGTTAATATTTTTCTAGGGAACTTTGATTCTAGCATCTGATTTGTCTAGCCAAACATTTTGCATGATATGGTCAGCATATAAATTATAAATAAGTATGATGACAGTATACAGTCTTGTACAGTTTATGAGTTACATACATCTTTTTCACATAACATTAACTGCTCTTAGATATTAATTTCATACCAATTTGTGTTGAAAATAGCATCTATGTCCACTCTAGGCATTTACATATCTATACCTTCCTCTCCTATAGGAAAGGACTAAACTTTTCTTTTGCTAGGGTGGGTTTATTTGCTGACAGTGCATCTTTTTATTTTTTTTATTTTAAAAGCAGATTTAAAAAAAAAGAAAACTTTTTCACTTTTGTAGCAACAGTACTATTCAAATAATTACTCCACAGCTTTCAAATAAAATCAATGAGAAATTTAACCCTGAAGTGAAAAGTCATGCTATTTATTAGCATGACTTCTGACTTCTACCCACAATATAGTAATGGGATGTGAGTAGTCAATCCATATCCTATTACTATGTAGACTGATTGCCCTTAGCAACTGATCTCAGTGCTTAACTGGCATTCCCTTGTCATGTGACTAGAGACTAGAGGGTAATGTGGATGCAATGATTTTTAGGGAATTTTCTCTTGCAGTTGTTGTGTCTTTCGGCTTTTCCTGGTTAGGGGTCGCCACAGCGGAACTCTGGTCTGCTAATGATTGGCAGTAGATTTTTACGTGCCGAGTTGCCGGCCCTGACGCACAACCTTCAACGAAGGTACGCCTATTCACGCATGTCTCCATACAGAAGACGCTCTAGCTGAGAATCGAACAGGACGTCTTACTGTGAGGCGACAACGCTACCGCAGCACCACCACCGCAGTCTTTTATTTTACTTTCTATCAGGAAAATTAAACAGTAGGCAGTTGAAATAGCAGACATTATCCACATATGTCTAAGCATTTTTCTCCTACTTTTACTGTGACTGATGGGGGTTTCCTGTAGCAGCAGCTTGAAACACATAACTATGGCTATTTTTTACCGCTTTTGACAATGACTGGTGATAACCAGAAGTTGCTATCTCTTTGAGGTACATCAGCTAAGCAAAAGTCAGTTAGGCTGTTCATAGTAAATTTATTATTTGTGTTGCTTGGTGATGAGGAGAGTAGGGGGCCAAAGCTCAGCATCCCAAAACTTCAGTATGAAATACATTCACTGTGATCACTTGTTATTTCACTTTTGCTGGCAACAAACCAGATAGATATGTAAACGGTAGTAATAGTGCTGATTTCTCACAGCACTATATGTGTGTATTTTTTTCTGTTTACTTTTTATAGTAATTAGCCTGAAGGGTGGGGTGTCATAAAGAAGTAAGTGGAAATGCACTACTGTGATTGTTATTTCTTCACTGCTGCAATCAGACATGAGAGGTGATTGCCAGAATTGGATGTCTTTGTTGGTGAGGGATATGCTATGTAGAGAAGGAAAGGGTAATTACCTCATCACGTCTTGTTTTATTTTTGCAGGCATAGTGCCTGTCAAAGAGTAACACTGCCATTTTATATATATATATATATATATATATATATATATATATATATATATATATATATATATATATATATCAAAGATCACATTTAATAGACTCCTGAAAGAAAACCTAAAGCACACATGGATATGCACATGTTCCTCGCCTGGCTGACCCCACCCACACCCTCTCCCCTTACTCTTGCCCTCTGACTTCAGCTTTCTCATCAAAAGAATGCAACTTCTCTAGCTTCCTTCCAGTTCCACCTCTAATTCTAACCCCCTTAGTCAATACCCATATGTCACTGCCAGGGCACTCTGTTATCCAACCACTGCACTTTTCTCTTTACAACTCTACTGTTACTTTATACTTAAGCTACTTACACCTGCTTTTCTTACTTAACCTGTTATCCAATTTCCCATCTCTGTCTCTTCTACTGCTACTATACTCCCTGCTATGTCTAATCTTTGCACTTTTTGTTGCTAGACTCGTTACTGTGGCTAACTTGCGCCCCAGTCAACTGTATAAATCAAAAAAATGCATCCCCTACTAACAATGTTCACAATTATGTAATGCCTCAACCTAAAATGGTAAAGGATATGTTCAGTCTATGTAAATATGTTAAATCTTAAGCCTCAATGCTATGTCACTAGTCAGTGTTAAGTTTGGTACTATGTAAATATGAATGCTTCTGTATACACCTTATATTTTCCTTAACATTTAAAGGTGGAGCTTTTCTCCCCAGGCCTCCGTTGAAAATGGACATGTATCCAGTTGGACTTTCCCAGTCAACAAATATAAAATAAATAATATATATATATATATATATATATATATATATATATATATATATGAGATTTCTTCTCAATAAAAGATAGTGTATCCTCTTAGAAATAACACATTCTTCACAGACACTATGAGTGTGTTTTGTACCCAAGTATATCTTATTACAATATAAGAAGTCTTTAAATTTCAGCTGTGAACTGCATTTGAGGAACTGGCATTAAGTTTTTTTTATTTACAACTAATAAATCCAGTGTTTAAGAAGACTTTTGTTATCACAGTTTGGTACTATGCTTAGTTTCCATCTGGGTCTGTCTGAACTCTGCACAAAAGTCTAGGAAAATTAATGTCTAGAATATTTGCACTAAGTTCTCACATTGTCAGAAGTAAAATTCCTAATTATTTCATCAGTGCATGTGTGTGTGTGTGTGTGTGTGTATGTGTGTCTGTGTGTATATATATAAATAACCATACATATATGGGTCTACTTCTGTTTGTCGAAAAATCACTTTTTTGAAAAACAGAAAGTCGAGCCCACTTAAGCGAAAGTGCAATTAAATGAAAGTGCATGCAACCTCCATGTGGGGGGCTGTGCCCCCTACACCCCCACTACTTAACTATATTAACTCCAAGATTGCACTAAAGTGGGGAAAAGGATATATTTCCTTATGCCCACTGTACTGTGCTTCAGTGAAACGGTAGAAGTCCACCAAGTTTAACAGGCATGATCTTCCCTTGACAAAGCCAAACTGGGTTGGGTTGAGCATTTGGAGATTTCCTATATCTTTGTTAATAAGCTCCATGATAATTTTTGTTCCATGGCCTTGCAGATAAGGCTGTTTAGGCTAATGGATGTATGGTTCTCAGAGTCCATGGATTTGTCCCCTTTGTGCAAAGGGCTGATGGTAGCTGTTTTCTATTCCACTGGGACAAAACCAGTGTTTAGGATGTGATTGAAAAGTGTGCCTAATTGTGATGCTAATTCTTGTTTTAACCCATGTAGAACACAGCCTGTCCCATAGAGGCTGTGTTTTAACTTTAGAGAGGGCATTTAAGACTTGCTACAAATAGATAATATGTATGGGGACAGGTGTTAAGGATGCTTTGGGGTATATGTGGTGGGGACAGAGGAGAGAAGCTTTCATTGAACTTACCAGCCAGCAGGTTTGCTATAGCCACAGGTTCTGTATATGTAGTACCATTAACTACTAGTTCAGTGCAAATCTGGGCTTTACCTCTGAGGTTATGGATGTAACTAAAGAATGCCTTGTGGATATCCTTAGTTATGGAAGCTAATTTGGATTCATAGTTGGCTTTGGAGGATTTCACTAGGAGTCTTATTTGCTTGTTTAAGTTGAGGAGGGAGTGTTTACAGTTTTGAGACCGTTCCTTCCTAGTCTTAGATAGCAATTTATTTCTCCTATTGTAGTTGTCCATCAGGAGGTTTGTTTTTCCTTGAAGATCTTTCTTTGGTTCTATCAGGTACAGCAGAGTCAATACAATTGTACAGGTGCTTGTATAAAGCATTGGTGCATAACTCAGCACATGTGCATGTTCCACCTGGGGGGGGGGGGCTATAAAGCTATTTATGCTGTTACATAAGAGGTTGTTATTGACTTTAGGGAGATTTTTTAGTCTAGTTGTTGCTAAGGGGGGTCTTGTGTTATAGTTACTTCTAGTGAGACTGATTTGTAGTCAGACCTCACCAGTGTGGTGCAGAGGTTCCCCATGTTGGTGAGCAACAGATCCAGGATGTTTGAGCCCCTCATAGGTTCATAGGTTCATAGGTACATAGGTAAGTATTAGGCTCTCTGCCCAAGGGCATTTATAAGCCTATCCAGAATGTGTTGGCTTTCGCCACCCCCTTAGATTAGTTCCCTGTGCCTCTGTCCAGCAGAGCCATTAGTTCCCTGCGCCACTGTCCATCAGAGCGACTGCAGTGATCCCCTGGGTAAATTTTCTGTTTCCCATCCACCCATCAAGGTTTCTCTTGAAGAGTGTTAGTGAGGGGCTCTGCTTGATGTATATTGGAATCCTGTTCCAAAGCATGGGGAGTCTCTCGGATAGGAATCTATCCCTCCAGCATGTCCTATTTATCATTGTGGTGAGGTTTATATCTCTAGAGAGTGTGGCTCTTTGGGATTTGTTTTTTTTTAGGTGGAGCATGTCCATCAATTCTGGGTTGGACATGGCCTTGTATGTCAGGCAGAGATCACCTCTGAGTAAGCGGTATGCAACCGAGTACAGCTGGAGTTTCTTGAGTCGGGCTGCATAGGGCATCTGTTTGAGGCCAGTAATCCTCTTGGTGAGGTACTTTTGTGGTCTTTCCAGCTGTTGTAGGTGTCTTGTAAGGTACATCCTAAATGGGGCATTGTATTCTATGATGGGTCTAATGAGTGATGAGTAGAGAGGCACAATAACCTCTTTTGTTCTAGATGCGAATCCTTTTGTGATTAGGTGGGCCACATAGAAGGATTTTCTAACCACCTTGGAAATATGATTATCAAAGGAGAGATTACTATCTACTTGGGTCCCCAGATCCCTTATTACATTTTCTGAATTTAGGGGGCTACCACCTATGTGGTAGTTCGCAGGTACTTTGTTTTTTCCAAAGGGGATGACTATGCACTTTTTGGCATTTAGCTTGATGCCATGATTTTGACACCAGGTATCCGCCTCAGTGAGACCCATCTGGAGGGTGTCTGTATCAGCCGGAGAATCAATTATGGCTCCTAGTTTGCAGTCGTCTGCGAACTTGCATAGTCCTCCTATGCTTGCCTGTACCTCTGACAAGTATATACTGAACAGGAGGTGTCCTAGGACTGAGCCCTGGGGGATGCCACTTGTAACCGGTTTAGAGTCGGACACAGTGCCTGCAACTCTCACCATGTGGGTTCTATCCATGAGCCAGTTGGTAACCCATCTCGTGACATAGGGGTTTATGTTCAAGCTGGTGAGCTTGTCTATAATACTAGGATGGGGAATGATGTTGAAAACCTTTGCAAGGTCTAGGTAGGCTCTGTGGACCTCCTTTCCCTCATCTAATGCCTTGGTAACCATCTCAAAGAAGTCCACCACGTTTAGGAGGCATGATCTGCCCTTAACAAAGCCAGACTGGGTATGGTCCAAGGTTTGGAGGTTCCCAATGTCTCTGTTAATGAGTTCCATGATGATGCGTTCCATAGCCTTGCAGACCAGGCTAGTCAGGCTTATAGGGCGATAGTTCCTGGGGTCCATTGTGGCTCCACCTTTGTGGAGCAGGATAACTGTTGCTGTGTGCCACTCTGTGGGTACGTAGCCTGAAGAGAGGCTGAGTTTGAACAGTGTGTTTAGGTGAGGGGTTAGTTCATTTTGGAGCTTTTTAAAGACACAGCCTGGGTCCGGTCTCATTGAATCTGTGTTTTTGGGTTTGGATAGGGCTGTTTTAACCTATGTGTTGGTGATTGATGGATTGATGGTATGGTTATGGGCCCTTTAGTGGGTAAGAGGGGGGTGAAGTTTGCACTAAACCTGTCTGCCAGAATGTTGGCAATATTAGTCGGTTCAGTGTATTTTGTGCCATTCTGCACTAACTCAGAGCAGATCTGAGAGTTTCCACTTAGGTTCTTGACATAGCTAAAGAACGCTTTGTGGTTATTTTTGGAGTCATTGGCAATTTTTCTTTCGAAACTAGCCTTGGATGATTTAATGAGGGATCATAGTTTCTTGCTGATACTGATCAGGGATGTCTTTCCTTCTTGGGATTTTACTCTTTCCTGTACTAGTTTCTTCCTTCTGTTGTATAGCTTGTTTATGGCAGCAGTCCACCAGACTGGTTTTCTTTTCTTGGAGGAGTGAGTCTTGGGTTTACTTGGGATAGCATGATCCATGCATTCCTGCAGATGCTCATAGAGTGCCTTTGTAAAGGTTGCAGCAGCTTGGACAGCATTGTCCTTTAGCATGGGGGCTGTGAACCTTTCCACCTTGGTCTTAAATAACGTGAAGTTTGCTTTTGAAAAGTTTTTCATGGTGGTTTCCTTGATTGGAGGTGGGGGCAGAATGTGGATATCCAGAGTGATTAGTCTACAGTCTGATCTAACCAGCGAGGGGTTGACCTCTGGTGTGGAACACCGGTCGCCCATGTTGGTGATGACCAGGTCTAATATGTTGTTCCCTCTGGTGGGGGGTGTTGACCAGTTGATCCAGGGCGTTCGAGTTTATAAAGTCTAGG
Organism: Protopterus annectens; assembly: GCF_019279795.1. NCBI lineage: Eukaryota > Metazoa > Chordata > Ceratodontiformes > Protopteridae > Protopterus > Protopterus annectens. The sequence goes on along the minus strand of NC_056726.1, from coordinate 1,289,126,964 downwards.
AAGCGTTGGGCAAGGGAGTTAGTACTTGAGTAGTTCTCCCAGTTTATGTTTGGGTAATTGAAATCACCCAGTATTAGGGTGTTTGGTAGGACCTTCATATTTCCCAGTGTCACCAGAAATGCGGAATGGGGATCCTGGGCCATAGTGGGTGATCTGTAGCAAGCAACAATTTGGATTGCAGTTTTGCCCATTGTTAGTTGCACATGGATGCATTGTGCTGCACCACTAACCTGGAGGTGTGGCTATCCTTGATGAATATGGATACACCCCCGCCTTTTGTGTTTCAGTCCTGGTGCTGTGGCCGAAAGGTATGGTATGAGTTATAGCCTAGTAGTGCTGGGGTGCTCTCAGAAGCCTTAAACCAGGTTTCTGTTACTGCACAGATGTTGATGTTCTCCATGCTGAGGAGTGCATGTATTTTGAGGTTTAGACTTCTGGCATTGAGTAGCATTACCCTACAGTTTTTGGTTACTTGTGCTATTTATGGTTGTGGGTTTGTCTTTTGAGCCTTGCCTAAAAAAGGCACTATGGGGGCGGCAAGAGCCTTGGCCAGTATTTGAAAGCCTAAGGGTGACAGGTGCAAGCCATCTCTTGTGAAGCAACGTGGCTTATCAAGCATGTCATCCCAGGCGGACAGATACTGGATCCCCTTTGAATGACACCAGAAACTTAGCCAGTTGTTGAAATAGATAATTTTTTCTTTATACTGTGGCATCATTCTTGGTGAGGGCAGGATGCTACTCAGGGTCAGTGTCATAATGGCCTGGGATACATGATCAGAGAGCTCTTCCATGTCTCTTTTCATGTGGTCCAGGGAGGTACGTCTCAGGTCATTCACACCAACATGGATAATGACAAAGTTGTATTTGTACTTGTTCTGGAGTGACTTGAGTGCTTGTGTTATATGGCGGATTCTGGCACCCGACAGGCAGCTAACTGTAACCTTCTCCTTGTCCAGCCTAGTTAGTGGGACATCAGTGTGCCTGACTATTAGAGTCGCCTATTACTAGTGTGTTGGGTATGTTATTTTGGGTTAAGGTCTGTGATTGCGTGGCACACTGATTATGTGAAGTATGTATTTCATGGTTGGTGATGGGGTGTGGAGGTTGCTTGGATGTCTGCTTTGGAGGTCTCTGTTGCTTTTGCAGATTTTTATTTAGAGCATCCGAGTATGTTTTCATGTATTCATGTGTGTTATTTGCCGGTGTTGGTTTATTAGGTCTATGTGAGACTGGTGGTGTGTTGCAAGTATTACCCTTCTCCTCTTGACTGTCAGTTCCAGTCTTGGGTTGAGAGAGCTTTGCCTCCAGTTTGGCTGTATAATTGCATCTCTTGCATATATTAGTGTTTGGTGGTAGGAGGAGAGGGTTGTCTGTGTACATGAGGCAGTTGTAACATTGCCTCAAAATGCCCAGATTCACCAGTTGGACTGGAGAGTACACCGGAAACTGCCCTTTGGACATGCCTGAATAGGTAGAGTAAGCTGTTTTTCTGATTGGCTGGTGGGGATGAATAAAGAGCCTTGTCCTTCTGGACAGTATAGGGGGTCTAGTGCTAGGGTTAATTAGTGCTTGCTATGAGTTTTAAGCAAGTGCTTGACTGTGAAATGAATGATTTGAGTGCTAAAGTTGAAGGTTTGTCTAGTTCCAAGGGAAAAATTGAAGAGTAGACTTTGTGAAGCTAAGAATAGTTAAACTCTAGCTAAATGGCACTGCCCAGTGCACAAAACCGCACAAATGTGATTTTTATAGCAGGGAAGTGAAAGAGATAGAAATTAGCCCAAAATGGCCGATAAACTACTAACTTCTGGGGCTGAAACCACTCCTCCAGGGACAGATAGGCTGCTCAAAGCTCCCCTCTCTCACAGGTGAACAGAGAAACTTCCTTCTATCCAAGTAAGGTATGAGCAACATAGAAACTTGTAACACAGCCCTGGATTCAGCAATAACCCAAAAACTGGACTATACTAGCTCAGAAAGGCGTGAACAAGTATATATATATATATATATATATATATATATTTTTTTTTTTTTTCAGAAATATAAAATAAAAATAAAAATAAAAATAAAGAGGTTAATCTTAGTCCAGCTAAATTTGAAAAATAGTCTGAAATGAAATTACCTGGTTTAGGCCATAAATATTGTATCTTACAGTTTTGATTGCAGCCAGAGATGAACCATCTGTGAAAACTAGGACTTGGAATCCTACTGTATTGTCCTTAGAGATGAACTAATTGCTACCTTGGAAGAGGGGAAGTTCTGAAATGGTTTTATAGCTTCCATATGCTATACCACATCTCAGCAAAGCTCTATCCCTCTGTATGGTAACACATATGTACTAAATTCTAGTTCATTTTCTAGCAAGAGTGTAGTTTGGGAACCAGAGTCAGATGACCAGATGTATGTGATGTCACTGTAATCCAGCACTAAAATGATGTTTTGATACTAGATGAGACAGAAGTCTCAATGCAGTCTGTTTTGAAACCTGACAAAGAAGGAAGACCACTCACCCACTTCATCTTGCCTTGCTTTAGTAAGTAGCCAGGGAATAGTAATTTTTTAGATCAGTCAGGAAAATATAGTGAGGTTAGTTAAGTGTTTTTTTTCTGTAATTGTGTCTATCTATCCATCTGGGTTATTTTTAATATTTTCTGTGATTGAAACTCTGGTGTTTGTTGTAAATAGATATTTAGTATTTTCATGTTGTTTTATTAGTCATTATTACATATATTTAAACTTTTCATTGTGGCTGGTCTTGTAGAGAATATTTTAACCTTTGAGAATACTTATATTTATTTGGTGACACTGTGGCCACTCCTGGAAGCCTTCCTACATTGGTCAAACACTACCATATATATTAGTATTAATTTTACCCAGTATAATTGGTTACCCTTGTAACAGCCTTAGCGTAGCTGGCTTTGGAGTGTGCTGGTGGCAGTACCTACCTACCTTATAGTCTGGGTAGAGGGGTAACAGCTAATAAATCTGTGCCAGCCTTTCCCAGGTGTGCGTGTGTGTGTGTGTGTGTGTGTGTGTGTGTGTGTGTGTGTGTGTGTGTGTGTGTGTGTGTGTGTGTGTGTGCATGCGCATGTGTGTGCACGTGCGTGCATGTGTGAAAATCAAACCTCAAAGAATGTGCATGTTAGCTACTTGGAACAGAGCAATGGTTTCACAGAGAGGGTGGGAGAGGACTGGGCTTGGAACACTCAGCTGAGGAGTCATCTCTACACCTCTGCCAATGGGGAGTCTTACTGGGGGCCTAGAGAGAGAGAGAGAGAGAGAGAGAAAGCCAGCCCCCAGACTGAGTGTGTTCCCTGTGTGCTCTTAAGGGAAATTGTGCTTGGTGTCAAGACCTGCATCTGAAACTACTGTGTGTATCTATTTCTGCTCCAAGTGAACGTCCTTCTCCAGTGTCAGTGGTGAGGATTCATGCTCCTTGATTACTGGCCCAGAGGAGGGGCATCACAACATGCATAGCCAATAAACAGACAGTGACCAAGAGTGAGAACCAAACCCTGTATGTTGTGCCTGTCTTAATCATTAAACCAACTCCCAACCTATTATCTCCAAAGATCATTTACTGGAAAAGTTAAGCAAAACCAAAAATACTTATTCCATGGAATCTGACATAATATCTCATTAGTTAATTAATAGTGTTAAGCATGCCCTTGCAGACCCATTCCTTAAACTGTTTAACCTATGTTTAGCTACTATTTTTCTCTAAGTGGCACACTGCAGTAGTGATATTCCCCAAAAAGGTTGCCTTCCACCTTACTCAGATAATTACAGATCTACCAGTCATACAAACTCATCTGCAAATCATGGAATGTATTATAATTGACCTGATAAACTATAATATCAAGAGTTTTATTAGACCTGACACCCAACAGTGAGACTTTGTAAAGAACAGATCCTAGCCATTGAATCAGTTAAACTTCTTTGAAAGTGTTATGGAGGCTATATGCTCTGACCTTTTGGTACACACTACATATCTTACATACATACATACAATTATTTCAAGGGCAGGCATTAATGCCCTTCTCTCCTGCCAATTTACCAAAACACTTGTTCCCATAATAAGTATTCAAGCTGTTCTTAAAAATATCTAAAATAGTGTTTGCTTTAATGTAATTTGGTAGTCTATTCTATGCTTCCGCTGCTCTCTCAGAGAACCAATTAGCACACATCTCATTCCTATATAATCTTCTACATAGGTTGTCTGATGGTTCTCTACTACTTTTTGATAACCCCAAACAATCCCAGAGATAATTGTGTCTAAATGCCCTATATACCTGAATAAGGTCTCCTCTTAAATATCTATATGAGTCACTATACAAGTTCAGATACTTTAGTCTTTCATAATTACTTAAATGTTCACATCTATGGATGCCCTTGGCATAGTTCCACTGTACTCTTTCCACTTTACTCATACTTGTTTTCTTATAAGGTTTCAATATTGCTATTCCATACTCAAGTTTGGGGCTAATGTAACTAACAAACAATGAATTCATCATTTTTGATTTTTATACAACCTATATATATATATCATTAACCAATTGGTTGATATGATTAGAAAAACGCAGAGTTGGATCTACCCATATACCCAATGTCCTTAAATTAATCTACAGTTTCAATCACTTTGTGTTATATTAAATATTCACACTTCAATTTAGGTCTCCCAAATCTTATGTTTAGTTTTTCATGTATTTAGTAGCATACTATTCTCTTGTGCCCAAATGGTCAATTTAGTCAATTTATTTTGCAGACATGCCCTATCTGTAACACAAGTAATCAGTTTACCTAATTTCAAGTCATCTAAATATAAATACCTCAGATGGAAAAGATAGATCTGAAAGATACAATCTAAACAAGTATGAGGCTAGGAGAGAGTTCTGTGGGATTCCCTAACTGTAACCAAGAATTTTACGTGTCCTATTGCTGTATGACACTTACCATGTCCTATTGTCAGCCATGAAGCTGTCCATGTTATCAACAGTACATCAATACCTACTTGCTCTAATTTATTAATCAGTATTTTGTGTATGGCCCTATCAACTGCCAAAGCTAAATATAAATAATTACTTTACAGCACAATTTCTCAGCTAGAACGTCTTCTGCGTGGAGACATGCGTGAATGGGCGTACCTTCGTTGAAGGTTGTGCGTCAGGCCTAGCAAGCCGGTACATAAAAAATCAACTGCCAATCATAAGCGGACCGGAGTTCCGCTGTGGCGACCCCTAACCGGGAAAAGCCGAAAGACACAAACAAACTTTACAGCACAATTTTTCATTTGTAGGTGTGATTATATTGTTATAGAACATCATGTTAGAGGTGGTAATAGAGCTATTTTCAATATATGCATGCTGATATATGGTTTCAAGTCCCAACCTTTCCAATTCTGACAATAACATGTCCAATATTACCTTCTCAATTATTTTTTTACATGAAAGTAGACTTAAGTGTTTGTCCTACTCCTCTTTCTCTTAAATACAGATTTAATAATGCATGTCTCCAGTCTTGAGGAATGTACCCATATTTAAATGACCTAGCAAATAACCAGTGGTGGCTAGTGACTTGAAATTAAAAGGAGGCTGCAGGAGACAGCTGAATGGATGGGGCCAATGGGAAGGGGTGGGGCCAACTAGAAAGGGGTGGAGCTATGCTCAAAAACACAACAACTGGAACTTTAATTAAATACGCTGCCCTGGGTGCCAAACTGTCATTATGAGAGTCCAATCAAGACAAAATGAAGTGTAGAAGAAAAAAATATTTCAATGCATTGGCTACATGACAGCTTACTTAATATCTAGATGGAAACAAAAAGGTTGTGAGGCATGAAAAAATAAATTACTTTTTAAATACATTACTGAAATACTAGTCAAAATCAAGTATAAAAAACAAGCTTCTCCTTGCACTGCAGTTCTAATTATAACTTATATTCAGCTTTATAAAAGTACCAAGTAACATGCTGAAAGTAGAAATCTCTGTGATACCCCCACTTGTAAAAATTTTCTTATCCAAAAAAAGACCTGCTGCCTGACAACAACTATCTACTTGTTTCATGGGGAAAACATGATCAAAGTAAAAAATGAACAGCAAACAAGAAACAAGCTCAAGATAAATTGCTTAAAGGATTACTGCACAGGTTATGGACCACACATGATAGATTGGCATTTTGTTTAGTTTACTGGTAAAGCCTGCAAAGATGACTGCAAATCTCCAACAAATGTACGGAGCTTCTGAAAATACTGTAATCCTGTCCTGTCCTTTATTACAAATACTGTCATATGCATTTCAATACCTAAGGCTTGTACATTATCTAGTTATGTAAATATTCTCTGCATGACAAAAACAAAAAGGCTTTCAGTGTTGGTAATTATTTAACAGTATGCTTATTAAAGGTTATTTGTATCTTACAATCTCAGACAAGCTTACCCGATGGTTATTAAAGCATTGCTACTTAAACACAAAGCAACAGGGCACTGCGACAGCATGCATTTTCTGAATAATAAGAAGCATAAATCAAAAGTATAAAAATATGACAGAAAACTAAAACATTCTGCAAAATCAAGGACAGATGAAAAGCCACTGTCGTACTTGTGTCTACCTTGGATGGGGGAATACTCTGCACACTTACACTGCATAACTGCTCTTTGCCTTGCTTGGACACATCCAGAGTCACTACATGGGGGAGTGGGGTGCAACAAGTATGTCACAATTTGAAATGTCTCTGGTTGATGGTGATGGCTCTGACACTCATACCTCTCAACCTCAGAGCAAGAAATCTGGACAAAGCCATACATGGAAGTGGGACACAGGCCCAAAAATAAGGACAATTTTTAAATATTGCTCTTATAAACATAACAGAATAGTAGTAGGTCTTGCATAGGTTAGTACTAAGCTAACTGCCCTTGCGAGCCATTTTAAGCATAGCCAATTATCCTTTGTGAGACTGAAACCCTGCACCTCGTGTTTGTAAGGCAAACACCTTAACCATTAGGCCACCCTCCCAAGTATGAACTTTCTGAAGGGTATGAAATCTGAAACTCAAATGTCTGCCATTATTTTCTAACTTCAATCTTTAATGATTTGCCACTAATTTGGCAGAAAATCACAATTTTATGAAAAACAGACCAAAAATGTGATGCAAAAACATAAAATTGCCACACAATACAGCTGGGAACATGTCAACAAAGGGACACCTTTTTAATATTAGTACTGCTAACTTGAGCAGCTGACAAAATAAGAGCATGTACATGCATTTCTGAAATAAAAGTAATCTATAACTCTGATCATTACAGGTATTTATAATTGTAAACCATCCACGTTTCTTCCAAAATTGTCCATTGTGGCTCCACCTTTGTAGAGCGGGATAACTGTTGCTGTGCGCCACTCTGTGGGTACGTAGCCTGAAGCGAGGCTGAGTTTGAACAGTGTGTTTAGGTGAGGGGTTAGTTCATTTTAGAGCTCTTGTAAGACACAGCCTGGGACACCGTCCGGTCCCATTGAATCTGTGTTTTTGGGTTTGGATAGGGCTGTTTTAACCTGTGTGTCGGTGACTGATGAGGCCCTACATTCTTCTGGTATGGTTATGGGCCCTTTAGGGGTGAGAGGGGGGTGAAGTTTGCACTAAACCTGTCTGCCAGAATGTTGGCAATATTAGTCGGTTCAGTGTATTTTGTGCCATTCTGCACTAACTCAGAGCAGATCTGAGAGTTTCCACTTAGGTTCTTGACATAGCTAAAGAACGCTTTGTGGTTATCTTCGGAGTCATTGGCAATTTTTCTTTCGAAACTAGCCTTGGATGATTTAATGAGGGATCGTAGTTTCTTGCTGATACTGATCAGGGATGTCTTTCCTTCTTGGGATTTTACTCTTTCCTGTACTAGTTTCCTCCTTTTGTTGTATAGCTTGTTTATGGCAGGAGTCCACCAGACTGGTTTTCTTTTCTTGGAGGAGTGAGTCATGGTTTTACTTGGGATAGCATGATCCATGCATTCCTGCAGATGCTCATAGAGTGCCTTTGTAAAGGTTTCAGCAGCTTGGACAGCATTGTCCTTTAGCATGGGGGCTGTGAACCTTTCCACCTTGGTCTTAAATAACGTGAAGTTTGCTTTTGAAAAGTTTTTCATGGTAGTTTCCTTGATTGGGGGTGGGGGCAGAATGTGGATATCCAGAGTGATTAGTCTACGGTCTGATCTAACCAGCGAGGGGTTGACCTCTGGTGTGGAACACCAGTCGCCCATGTTGGTGATGACCAGGTCCAATATGTTGTTCCCTCTGGTGGGGGTGCTGACCAGTTGATCCAGGATGTTCGAGTTTATAAAGTCTAGGAAGCATTGGGCAAGGGAGTTAGCACTTGAGTAGTTCTCCCAGTTTATGTTTGGGTAATTGAAATCACCCAGTATTAAGGTGTTTGGTAGGACCTTCATATTTCCCAGTGTCTCCAGAAATGCGGAATGGGGGTCCTGGGCCATGGTGGGTGATCTGTAGCAAGCAACAATTTGGATTGCAGTTTTGCCCATTGTTAGTTGCACATGGATGATCTCTGATGCACTGTGCTGCACCACTAACCTGGAGGTGTGGGTATCCTTGATGAATATGGATACACCCCCGCCTTTTGTGTTTCGGTCCTGGTGCTGTGGTCTGAAGGTATGGTATGAGTTATAGCCTAGTAGTGCTGGGATGCTCTCAGAAGCCTTAAACCAGGTTTTTGTTACAGCACAGACGTTGATGTCCTCCATGCTGAGGAGTGCCTCGAGTGATTGTATTTTGAGGTTAAGACTTCTGGCGTTGAGTAGCATTACCCTCAGTTTTTGGTTACTCGTGCTATTTATGGTGGTGGGTTTGTCTTTTGAGCCTTGCCTAAAAAAGGCACTATGGTTGCGGCAAGAGCCTTGGCCAGTATTCGAAAGCCTAAGGGTGACAGGTGCAAGTCATCTCTTGTGAAGCAACGTGGCTTATTGAGCATGTCATCCCAGGCGGACAGATACTGGATCCCCTTTGAATGACACCAGAAACTTAGCCAATTGTTGAAATTGATCATTTTTTCTTTATACTGTGCCATCATTCTTGGTGAGGGCAGGATGCTACTCAGGGTCAGGGTCATAATGGCCTGAGCTACATGATCAGAGAGCTCTTCCATGTCTCTTTTCATGTAGTCCAGGGAGGTACATCTCAGGTCATTCACACCAACATGGATAATGACAAAGTTGTATTTGTACTTGTTCTGGAGTGACCTGAGTGCTTGTGTTATATGGCGGATCCTGGCACCCGAGAGGCAGCTAACTGTAACCTTCTCCTTGTCCAGCCTAGTTAGTGGGACATCAGTGTGCCTGACTATTAGAGTCACCTATTACTTAGTGTGTTGGGTATGTTATTTTACGTTAAGGTCTGTGATTGCGTGGCACACTGATTATGTGAAGTATGTGTTTCATGGTTGGTGATGTGGTGTGGAGGTTGCTTGGATGTCTGCTTTGGGGGTCTCTGTTGCTTTTGCAGATTTTTATTTAGAGCCTCCGAGTATATTTTCATGTATTCATGTGTGTTATTTGCCGGTGTTGGTTTATTAGGTCTATGTGAGACTGGTGGTGTGTTGCAAGTATTACCCTTCTCCTCTTGACTGTCAGTTCTAGTCTTGGGTTGAGAGAGCTTTCCCTCCAGTTTGTCTGTATAATTGCATCTCTCGCATATATTAGTGTTTGGTGGTAGGAGGAGAGGGTTGTCTGTGTACATGAGGCAGTTGTAACATTGCCTCAAAATGCCCAGATTCACCAGTTGGACTGGAGAGTACACCGGAAACTGCCCTTTGGACATGCCTGAATAGGTAGAGTAAGCTGTTTTTCTGATTGGCTGGTGAGGACGAATAAAGAGCCTTGTCTTTCTGGACAGTACAGGGAGGGTCTAGTGCTAGGGTTAATTAGTGCTTGCTATGAGTTTTAAGCAAGTGCTTGACTGTGAAATGAATGGTTTGAGTGCTAAAGTTGAAGGTTTGTCTAGTTCCAAGGGAAAAATTGAAGAGTAGACTTCGTGGCGCCAAGAATAGTTTAACTCTAGCTAAATGGCACTTCCAGGTGCACAAAACTGCACAAATGCGGTTTTTATAGCAGGGAAGTGAAAGAGATAGAAATTAGCCCAAAATGGCCGATAAACTACTAACTTCTGGGGCTGAAACAAACTCCTCCAGGGACAGATAGGCTGCTCAAAGCTCCCCCCTCTCACAGGTGAACAGAGAAACTTCTTTCTATCCAAGTAAGGTATGGGCAACATAGAAACTTGTAACACAGCCCTGGATTCAGCAATAACCTGAAAACTGGAATATACTAGTTCAGAAAGGCGTGAAAAAGTATATATATATATTTTTTTTTCAGAAAATAGAACGGATGCAATCAAAATTAGCCCAAAATGGCCAATAAACTTCTAACTTTTGGGCTGAAACCAAGAATGGGTGTATCAACCATCTGATCCATTGTTTTGGAGTTAACAAAGTCCAGGAACTTTTGGACAAGTCAGTTAGAACACATATAATTTACCAATGGCTGGGTAATTAAAGTCACCGAAAACCAGGATATTTGGTTGTATCTTGATTGTCTCGAGTAGATCCAAGTAGGCTGAGTGGAGGTCCTGATTCATAGAAGAGTCCTATAGCTGGCAGTGATCTGAAGATGGGTCTTACCTGCAGTCAATTGCATCTGAAGTAATTCAAGGGAATTGTGCTGTTTAACCACTCTAAAGGTGTATTTATCTTTAATGAATATTAATACACCACTTCCTTTAGTTCTCATGCCTTCAGTTTGTGGTCTGAATGTGTGTGGAAGGGAATGTAACCTGGTATAGCTGGGGTGCTCTCTGCAACTTTAAACTAGGTCTCTGTGACTGCACAAATGTCAGCATCTTCCAAGGCGAGGACTGCTTCCAATGAGTGAGGTTTCTGGTTTAGTCTCCTAGCATTTAGGAGCATAACCTTGAGGTTGTTTATAGAGGGTATATTTACATCAGGAATTTTGTTCTTCTGACATTGCCTGAAAAAGGCACTATGGGGGTGGCAAGAGCCTTAGCCAGTAACCAAATTCCCAGGGGTAACAGATAAAGACCATCTTTTGCAAGGCATCGATCTGTCAACCATGTCATCCCAGGCTGACAGATACTGGATCCCCTTTGAATGACACCAGAAACTAAGCCAATTGTTGAAGTCAGTCATTTTTTGTTTGTATTGTGGTATCATCCTAGGTGAAGTTAAATGCTGCTTAAAGCTAGGCACATACCTGCCTGAGACACATAATCAGAGAGCTCAGTCATGTGTCTCTTCATATACTCCAGTGAGGTATGTCTCAAATCGTTCACACCAGTATGAAGTATGACTGAGTCATACCCAAACAAAATGACTGGTGCCAGAAATATGGCCTCAAACTGAATGCCAAAAAATGCATCACCATCAATTTTGGGGAGAATGATGTCCCCACAAATTATCACATTGATAATAAGGCACTAAGCATGCAATCAGTCGTGAGGGACTTGGGAACCCAGGTTGATAGCAAACTGACTTTTGACCACTATATTACCTCCTTTGTACAGAAAGCTTTCTACATGGTCCACCTCATTAGTGAGGGTATCTCATCCAGGGACAAGTTGGTCATGACATCCCTGTATTCTTCCCTTATAAGACCAGTTATTGAATACAATGCCCCTTTTGGCATGTACCTCACAAAGCACATGCAGCAGCTGGAGAGACCACAGAGATTCCTCACCCGAAGAATCCAGAGCCTCAAACATCTACCCTACACAGATAGGCTAAAAGCCCTGTCCCTCTACTCAGTCTCGTACAGACTCCTCAGAGGTGACCTCTGACTGGCATACAAAGCAATTTCAGACCCCGCCCTGATGGGACTGTTGCATATCTACAAGTCAAGCTCCACACTAGTAACTTGCACGCGAGACCTCAATCTGGTCTGTGGCATAAATAGGACTTGTTGGCAGGACAGATTTGAGGTCCAGAGACTCCTCCTTTTGTGGAATAGACTCCCTCTCCATTTAAATTATTCCAGCAACATTAGACATATAATACATATATGAGTAATGTTGCTGGAATAATTCGAATGGATAATTGACACAGTGTTTCAATACAAATTGAATTGTGGTTGGATGGTTTTGTAGCATGTCTGAGGACGTTCCAAATGTGAACAAAATATGTGGTGATTTAGTTCAGCATTTTGTTATATTGCATTTTTAGTGTATTTTATTAAATACTTAGTTTTTATCCCCAAGTCCATGGTTATCGTTTTTCCTCCTCAGTGCCTGTTTTGATGAGATTGTTGGTCTGGAGCATTATCTCTTTGTGGTGGCACTGGTACCTTTTAACAATTGTTATATTGCCTCAGGATGCCCATATCTATCAGGCTGGCTGGAGGAACTGTGGGAAATTTCCTTCTATAATGATAGGTAGGTTGATGTGGTCAGAAAACAGGGAGAGGGCAGCAGAAGTCAACAAAAAATACAAAGGCTAGTGGCTAGGATCTGTGTTCGTACCTCAGCAGCAGAGATCAGCAGATGCCTCGGATTGGTCATATAAATACAGCAGAGCAGTAGCTCATCGCCAAACTCTGTGGAGCTTTGCTAAAAGAAATGCAAACCTGAGCAAACGTGGTACTTATGTAGCAAATAAGAGCAAACTGATTTAAACAATTTAAACAATATAAAAGCTCAAAACTGAGCCCTGTTCTAGAAACATTTGATCAGATGAGTACTACTGCACAATCCTGCCACTAGGGTGCAGGGGAACCCTCTCCAATAAAAGATGGCCTGGTTTAGTGTTCAAGTTATACAAATAGAACTAGATTCAGCAGGTCTGAATCTAGTCTATGCTACAGCAAACAAAGTGCAACAATTTCAGAAAAAAAAACAGTTCAAATAAGCAGGCACAATACACCTTCAGCCAGCAACTCCCAGCTGAGAAGGGCAGAGACTACCCTCTCCTCACACAAGCTTGTAGACCACAAACCTTCTTAATGTAAAATAACTGGCCTGAAGCCGAAGTGCTTAAACCAGAGCTAAAACATTTAGAATAGCACACACAATAAGCCTTCAACTAGCAATTCCCAACTTAAAAGGAAGTAAGCTACCTCTCCTGCCACAAGAGTGTAGACTACAAATTTTCTTAATGTAAAACAACTGGCTTGAAGCCCAAGTGCTTAAACCAAAACTAAGAGGCTTAGAATAACATTTGCAATTTAGTCAGGCTACTGACAAGCAGTAATAAATGCAGCAGAATAAATGCAACTGGACACTTTTAAGAACAAGCAGCAAAAGCAAAATAAAGTCATAAAGAAGAAACACAAATACAGTAAAAGCAGCTGCATAAAGTGCATTTTTAAGTTAAGTGGAAGGGAGAAAACAGAAGATAATTCAAGGTTAAGAAACTAAGGAGGTGGGCTTTTCCAAATGAGCTCTCTGTACTCATTAGAATGAGCCGATGAGATGGGACTGGAAGGAGTGCCCAAAATCAGATATATGATACAGGTGAGCCACTCAAAAGCCACCAAGTTTAAGAATACAACAACAGTGGAGTGGGTGGGTGGAAAAAATAAAATGCAGACTGAGATCAGTAATATTCAGGCAGAGTACAGCAAGCAAGCCAAACAAGCACACCAGCTAAACAGAGATATTTCTAGCTATATGAGGAATGCTGTTTCTCAGACCCTTGGACTAATTAGCTGATGTTATTCACTGTCCTATTGTTAGTCATGCAGCTGATGATGTTATCAACAGTACATCAATACCTACTTGCTCTAATTTATTAATCAGTATTTTGTGTATGGCCCTATCAACTGCCAAAGCTAAATATAAATAATTACTTTACAGCACAATTTCCCAGCTAGAGCGTCTTCTGCGTGGAGACATGCGTGAATGGGAGTACCTTCGTTGAAGGTTGTGCGTCAGGCCTGGCAAGCCGGTACGTAAAAAATCAACTGCCAATCATTAGCAGACCGGAGTTCCGCTGTGGCGACCCCTAACCGGGAAAAGCTGAAAGACACAAACTTTACAGCACAATTTTTCATTTGTAGATGTGATTATATTGTTATAAAACATCATGTTAGAGGTGGTAATAGAGCTATTTTCAATATATGCATGCTGATATATGGCTTCAAGTCCCAACCTTTCCAATTCTGACAATAACATGTCCAATATTACCTTCTCAATTATTTTTTTACATGAAAGTAGACTTAAGTGTCTGTATGACTCTGGATTTGTCCTACTCCTCTTTCTCTTAAATACAGATTTAATAATGCATGTCTACAGTCTTGAGGAATGTACCCATATTTAAATGACCTAGCAAATAACCAGTGGTGGCTAGTGACTTGAAATTAAAGGGGGGCTGCAGGAGACAGCTGAATGGGTGGGGCCAATGGGAAGGGGTGGGGCCAACTAGAAAGGGGTGGAGCTATGCTCAAAAACACAACAACTGGAACTTTAATTAAATACGCTGCCCTGGGTGCCAAACTGTCATTATGAGAGTCCAATCAAGACAAAATGAAGTGTAGAAGAAAAAAATATTTCAATGCATTGGCTACATGTCAGCTTACTTAATATCTAGATGGAAACAAAAAGGTTGTGAGCCATGAAAAAATAAATTACTTTTTAAATACATTACTGGAATACTAGTCAAAATCAAGTATAAAAACAAGCTTCTCCTTGCACTGCAGTTCTAATTATAACTTATATTCAGCTTTATAAAAGTACCAAGTAACATGCTGAAAGTAGAAATCTCTGTGATAGCCCCACTTGTAAAAATGTTCTTATCCAAAAAAGACCTGCTGCCTGACAACAACTATCTACTTGTTTCATGGGGAAAACATGATCAAAGTAAAAAATGAACAGCAAACAAGAAACAAGCTCAAGATAAATTGCTTAAAGGATTACTGCACAGGTTATGGACCACACATGATAGATTGGCATTTTGTTTAGTTTACTGGTAAAGCCTACAAAGATGACTGCATATCTCCAACAAATGCACTGAGCTTCTGAAAATACTGTAATCCTGTCCTTTATTACAAATACTGTCGTATGCATTTCAATACCTAAGGATTGTACATTATCTAGTTATGTAAATATTCTCTGCATGGCAAAAACAAAAAGGCTTTCAGTGTTGGTAATTATGTAACAGTATGCTTATTAAAGGTTACTTGTATCTTACAATCTCAGACAAGCTTACCCGATGGTTATTAAAGCATTGCTACTTAAACACAAAGCAACAGGGCACTGCGACAGCATGCATTTTCTGAATAATAAGAAGCATAAATCAAAAGTATAAAAATATGACAGAAAACCAGAACATTCTGCAAAATCAAGGACAGATGAAAAGCCACTGCAGTACTTGTGTCTACCTTGGATGGGGGATACTCTGCCTATTTACACTGCATAACTGCTCCTTGCCTTGCTTGGACACATCCAGAGTCACTACATGGGGGAGTGGGGTGCAACAAGTATGTCACAATTTGAAATGTCTCTGGCTGATGATGATGGCTCTGACACTCATACCTCTCAACCTCAGAGCAAGAAATCTGGACAAAGCCATACATGGAAGTGGGACACAGGCCCAAAAATAAGGACATTTTTTAAATATTGCTCTTATAAACATAACAGAATAGTAGTAGGTCTTGCATAGGTTCATACTAAGCTAACTTCCCTTGCGAGCCATTTTAAGCCTAGCCAATTATCTTTTGTGAGACTCAAACCCTGCACCTTATGTTTGTAAGGCAAACACCTTAACCATTAGGCCACCCTCCCAAGTATGAACTTTCTGAAGAGTATGAAATCTGAAACTCAAATGTCTGCCATTATTTTCTAACTTCAGTCTTAAATGATTTGCCACTAATTTGGCAGAAAACCACAATTTTATGAAAAACAGACCAAAAATGTGATGCAAAAATATAAAATTGCCACACAATACAGCTGGGAACATGTCAACGAAGGGACACCTTTTTAATATTAGTACTGTTAACTTGAGCAGCTGACAAAATAAGAGCATCTACATGCATTTCTGAAATAAAAGTAATCTATAACTGATCATTACAGGTATTTATAATTGTAAACCCTTCACGTTTCTTCCAAAATTGCCATTTTGCGGAGGGGTTATTAGGGGGAGAGCAACATTTTGAGCCAAAATTGGGGACAGTTGAGAGGTTTGGATATTCCTAATTCTATAAAGTGATTTATTTGCACGTTCCTTTCAACCTCTTAATGAGGAAATCTGGACAAGGCCAAATAAATATATTGGTGGAACATACAAACAGTACTAAAAATTGCTCTTGTATAAACTTATGACAGTTGAGAGAATAACAGGTCTTGCTTTAGCATGCATTTTTCTGAAGGTTATGTCTGAAACTCAATGTCTGTCATTATTTAGTGATTTCATTCCTAAATGATTTGCCAGAAAACCACAAATTTTATGAGGAACAAACCAAAAATAAGAAGCAAAAATCTATTCATTCTGCAAAAATCTGGACAGTTGAGAGGTATAGTTCAGCTGGGGCTGTCTGAGTTTGCTGCCCTTCCCCCCTCACAAAATCATGGTTGAATTGAGCCTCCCCCTGCAGCCATTCCAATGTCCTATTCCTTGGTTATTTCACCCCATTTACCATAAACACTGTAATGTGCATACTGCTTTACTTCTGCAATGATTTGGATTTCATTTGAAAGTTTTATTTTGCATTTTACAGCACAGACCCTAATAGATATCTGCTAAACAAAGCAATGCAGTCTCACAATGAAAATAGACTTAGCATTAAAACTTCTCTGCCCTTGAAACTCACATTCATTGAACCAGCATTGAAACCCACATTCAAAGAAAATACATTTTGCCAGTAGCAGATAAAGATTAACTTTGAGTTGTTTTCAAATCATAGGCCCCTTGAACATGAAACATACACATGCTCTTTGATACACCTTCCTTACTGTATTAAATTATATTCATTGTACAATACAGTACAGTTGTAAGAGGGCATTTTAAATTTATTGTTTTGAACATTTTTCCAGTAAACAATGAAACAAAAATGCATGCACCAATAATGACAAAACTGCCCAATTCAGAACATTTCCATCATAAAAGTCTACTGAAACTTACATTTCCATCATAAAAGTCTACTCAAAGTTCTACAGTCTACCAGTAAATATGCACAACTTCTGAAGAAGTAAAAGTCATCTAAATAATTCCACATTAAAGAAATCTGTAACTAATGAAGAGGTTGTTGCTAGCAAACAGCTTTGTATGTCATTGGTTCATCTACAAATAAAGTGGTCGTTGCCCTTCAGGAATAAAATGCCCATGTTGCATTAAAAAAATGATAAGCTAGTAATATCGCAGTAGGGAATGGATGGCAAACTGATAATAGGTTCATAGCTACTAGATATGTTCACCAGAAAGGACTGCAGCATCCACCCCATTTACAACACAGTACAGTATCAGCAATGCATCTACATACTGTGGGACTAGAACCCGAAGCCTTCTGCATCAAAAACAAGCACACTACCTGTTGTGCTATTAACAATGCAAGTAGATTTACCGTAAGCAGTACTAAACTATTGTTCCTCTGCAGCTCTCAGCTCCTTGTAAAATCTACTCGACACTCCGCTGTATCTCTGAACTTTGCAATACAAGAAATCTGGAAAAAGCCAATTTTTTTTGGGGGGGGGGGTGGGGGACAAAAGCCCAAAAACCAGGGATGCATTTTAAACATTGCTTGTATAATGTTGTAATGTTGCTACAATAAAATGCTGTGTTACCACCATATATTTCACTGCCAAGTCTAGAATAAAAGGTCATGTACTTTCTGAAGAATATGTAGTCTGAAATTCAAATGTCTGTTATTTTTATTTAACATTTGTTAACCAGGAAAGTCTGACTTGGAACAAAAGCCAATTTACAGCAGAGCAGGGAGAAACACTTCAGACACATATCTCTGTAAGATGGGAAGACATGCAGACTCCACACAAAAAGCACCCCAGCCAAGAATCAAACCAGAGAACCTGTAGCTGTCAGGCAACAATGCTACCAGTGCACCACTGCACTACCTACTTTACCAGGAACACCAAACACACATCAACCACAGATTTTATGAGGGACAGAACAAATATGATGCAAAAACCTGCACATTTCTTTACAAATGGTGGTGGGAGGGGAACTCAGGCCCATACTACCTGCACCCAAGATAAAGGGTTCAAGCCTGAGTATTCTCTATTCACCACCATGTGTTCTCTTTATCCACCAGTATGTAGTAACTGGGGCATTTCACACACACAATCTGCAGCAGATCTGATCTAGTGCTTGTCTTCTGTAGTGGCTTGAATCCATCCTCTGCAGCAACCTGATCACCAGTCCATTTTCCATAGCAGCCTGCACAGGCTGTTCTGGTTTCCAGTGTCAGCAGGCTGGAGCCTGTGGGCAATACAGTCCAGTGGTCATCACTGCACAGACTTCTGGGCTGGCAGGGTGGAGTTCCCTATCTGGACTGCCTAACACAGCAGTCAGGAACTAAGCACGCATGCATGGAGTTCCGGGACTCATGAATTTTTTATTTTTTTTTTATTTTATTCTATTAACTTTCTACAGTGGGGGGACTCGCAATTTATTTTTCTTTTTTCTTTTTATAGGTGGGGGGCTGCAGTCCTATAGCACGAGCCGCCCCTGTAAATAACAGATATCTTCTTCTTCTTCTTTCGGCTTTTCCCAGTTAGGGGTCGCCACAACGGATCACCTGTCCGCTTATGATTGGCAGTGGAGTTTTATGGTGCCGAGTTGCTAGCCCGGCACCCAACCTTCCACAGAAGGCACACACATGCACACACTCACACCTAGGGGCAATTTAGCGTGTCCAATCCACCTACAGCATGTCTTTGGGTTGTGGGAGGAAACCGGAGCACAGATATAATGGTACTGTAAGTTCTTGCTGAAGTGTTCTTGGGTCATTATTACTAATTTCATCTCCTACCTGTGCTTTGTTTGGATCCAGTTTATGCATTGTTTTTCAATAAAATCTAATGTCATTAGGACAACTTATCACCCCCGTTTTGCATAAGATTTTATAAATATAGCTATAATCTGTTGTGTCTGAAAATACATTTTAGAATCTATACAGTTTATCAATTTTAATGTCTTTATGCCTTCCACATCTTATGTATATGTAAAATGGTTTCTTATTTGTGCAATATTTTTATACAAAGTTTCTTCAAATCTTTCTTGATCTTGTCACACACTATGCTTAATTTGTTTCTTCAGCTTGTTTACTTTAGTTTTCAAAGTTGTGGTTTGAATTCTTTTCCATTTCTTATATTTTTTTGTCTCTCACCTTAATCAAGCATCTAGTTTATATGGAAATATATCGTCCTGGCATTGTGTGCCTAGTTCCTGATGTTAAATATTTTTCAAAACTTTCCACATTCCTTCTGCAGTTTTTCCACTGAATGCATCATTCCAACTAGTTTTACAAAGTAACTGTTTTGCTTCCATATAATCTATTACAAATCTTTCATAGATTGGTTTAGATTTCAATTCGGCAGAACGATCTAGCAACAAATTAACCCATATAACCCCATAATCACTGCACATCAACTATGATAGAACTTGACAAGAATTAACGGTAATTTCTTTAGGAACACAAACAATGTCTAGTATGTTCCATTCTCTGGTGTTTTTTTTTTTACAATCTGAAGCAACTGTTGCTCCTGAACATGTGAATAATTTCTTTACTAATATTGTTGAATCAATATTATTCCAGTCTGTTTCTTTTAAATTTAAGTCCCCAGCCACTATTCCCTTATGTGTTTCATGCAAGAAATGTATAAATTCTTCTAGATCATCAGTACTTGACTTTGGTGGTCTATACATTCCAACAATTGTTATATATTCTAGAGTTGTCTTTATTGTCACAGTTACACAGTCTATAGTATTGGTGTTATCATTGAACATGTAGTAATCACAGGTCTCATAACTATCTTTATTCCCTACAATAGCACATCCACCTGTTTTTTGCTAGAATATCTTACAGTAAAAACATTTACACCCTGACAGAACTGGTTTCTAGTCATTGTTCTTTAACCATGTTTCACAAACAATAACATCAATCTTGTGAGAATGCAGCACATTTTCCAATAAAAACATTATTATTAATACTCCTAGCATTAACAACCATCAGAGATGCATTAAATTTTGTTATCCATGAACTGTTACATTTTTGCCCTGGCAAAAATCCTGCCTTGTATTTGTAAAATATTGCAAAATATGTGCTTCAAAAATTCTCTTCCCTGATCTTGACAGGTGCATGCCATCCTGTGTAAACACGTGTGCCCAAAATTAGGCTTGAATGCTCTCTACATGTTTGTATTTTTAAAACGGGATATTTTTTTCATGTAGGTATGTATCCAAAAATTCTTTTTATTCATGGTGACATGACTATTTTCTATATGTGATTTGTAAAATATATGTCCTAAAACCCGTACAAACTATGCTATCTAAGAGGGTTGTAAATTACCTACTAACATGAGAGAGTTCTTGCAGATGAGATAATTTGTACTGACATGAATAGAAACAGACACGTACTTCCTTACATTAAGGCGTTCTAAGGCTTGCCTCACATCCTCTATATGTACTCCTGGCAAGCATAACATATTCAATGTTCATTTTCTTCTCTGCAAATGTATGTATCAGTTCCTCTAATAACTGAATCTCAAATTAAATAAATATATGTTCTTCCCCGATCTGAAAAACTTCTAATTCAGTAATATCTACTCTCTCAGTTGTTATAAAGGAATGATCCTCATCACCATTAGTCTTAGTTATCCCACTGTTTTCATCGCTTATTACATTTGCAAGCATACAATTCTTATCCAGCGGGCTTTGTACATCCACAGCTTGAGCCATTTCATAAGCATCTCTTTATCCTCTTTTTTCTTACAGTAATATTCTTCAGTCCTTCCATGTTCATAGGTTCATAGGTAGGTACTAGGCTATCGGCCCAAGGGCCTACGTAAGCCTAGCCAACAAGGTTCCCTGGCTTACGCCACCCAAGAAAGTTATTTTCCTGTAGCACTGTCAAGCAGAGACACAGAAGTGATCCCCGGGGTGTATTTCCTATTTCCCATCCATTCATCAAGATTTTTCTTGAAGAGTGCTAATGAAGAACTTTGCTTGACATAGATGGGTAGCCTGTTCCAGAGTATGGGAAGTCTCTGGGACAGGAATCTATCCCTCCAGCATGTTCTGTTTATTGTGGTGACAAGGTTTAGGCCCCTAGAGCGTGTAGCTCAGAGGGATTGGGATTTCTTTAGGTGTAGCATGTCCAACAGCTCTGGGTTTGACATAGTTTTATATTTTAGGCAGAGATCACCTCGTAGTAGGTGATATGCTATGGAGTAAAGCTGGAGTTTTTTGAGGCGGTCAGTGCAGGGCATTTGTTTGAGGCCAGTAATCCTCTTTGTGAGGTACATCTGTGGCCTTTCCAGCTGCTGCAGATGTC
Source organism: Protopterus annectens (assembly GCF_019279795.1). Lineage (NCBI taxonomy): Eukaryota > Metazoa > Chordata > Ceratodontiformes > Protopteridae > Protopterus > Protopterus annectens. The sequence continues at coordinate 1,289,105,459 of NC_056726.1, read as the reverse complement.
TTGTGAGGTACATTCTGAAAGGGGAATTTTGTACTCTATAATGGGTCTAATGAGTGTCGAGCAGAGAAGAACATTGACCTCTTTTTTCCCTGGATGAGAACCCTTTTATGAGGTCTGCCACGTAGAAGGACTTCCTGACTACTGTGGTGATGTGATTATCAAAGGAGAGACTACTGTCCACTTGGGTCCCAAGGTCTCTTATCACACATTCGGTGTTAAGTAGATTGCTGCCTATGGGTAGTTCATGGGTACAGAGTTTTTACCAAAGGGGATGACACTGCACTTTTTGGCACTGAGCTTGAGGCCATGGCTCTGACACCAGGCATCTATCTCAGCGAGGCCCTTCTGAAGGATGTCCACATCATTTGGGGACTTGACTATGGCTCCAAGTCTGCAGTCATCTGCAAACTTCGTTAGCCAGAGGCCTTCTGTGTTAGCCTGTACTTCAGAGAAGTAGATACCAAACAGGAAAGGTCCCAGGATGGAACCCTGTGGTACTCCACTTGTCACTGCTTTGAGGTCAGATTTGTAGTCTGCAACTTTTACAGTGTGGGTTCTGTCAGTGAGCCAGTTGGCAACCCATCTTGTGATGTAGGGATTTATACTAAGTTTAATGAGTTTAGCTATAATTCCAGAATGGGGGATGGTGTCGAAAGCCTTGGCGAGGTCAAGATAGGCTGTGTGAACCACCTTACCCTCGTCTACGGCTTTGGTGACTGCCTCAAAGAAGTCGATCAGGTTCAGGAGGCATGATCTGCCTTTCACAAACCCGAACTGGATGGGATCCAGAGTTTGGAGGTTACCAATGCCTTTGTTTATGAGTTCCATGATGATACGTTCCATGGCCTTGCAGACCAGGCTCATCAGGCTAATAGGTCGATAGTTCCCAGGATCAGTGGTGGCTCCCCCTTTGTGGAGTGGGATAACTGTTGCTGTGTGCCATTCAGTGGGCACAAAGCCTGATGCAAGACTATTATTGAACATGGTGCTTAAGTGGGAAGCCAGTTTGTTCTGAAGTTCCTACAAAACGCAGCCTGGGATGTTGTCTGGTCCCATGGATGGTGTGTTTTTGGCTTTAGTTCAATTCAGTTTTGATTTCTTCCTTTTAACTTGCCCAGGTCATTCCCTGTAATCTATGTACTACATAACAAAGGAGTGTTCTTGTTAGTATGTATTCTCTTTGCTTTACAGACATTTATCAGCTTATCTTTCTGCTTTGTTATTTGAAGTGAACTTCTCCCTTTCTTTCTTTATTTCTTTTTTATTTTCTTGTATATGCATTGAATCCTCAGATTGCTGAATACTTGTACTTGTATCCAACATTCCAAAGTTGCCAGTGGCATTATCTTGTTTCATAGGGGTAGAGTGATCTTTACAGACAATAGGCACATCCTTTCCTAAATGTGTTCTATTTGTTCTATGCATGACATTATTTATTTATTTTCATCAGTCCAGTCATTAATACATGTAACAGCAGTTCTTCAAGCTGTGCCAATTGCACAAGTGCAATTGTCATCAGTAGGTCTAGATTTACTACTAATAATGGTAAGCAAATTATCCAACTTTTGACATGAGGAACACAGGTCACCAGTGTTATCAAGGGTTGCCTTTAACTATACATAGCATTTATTACACTGCACAAGATATTTGTGCTTTAGCAAATCATTAATGGCATACTCATTTAAGGAATCCATATTTAGCTGCAAATGAATAAAAAAGTCTAAAAGAAAATATTAATTAAAATCAGTTTCCACATAATTTAAAGTGAACTTAAACCAACTTCTAAGAGAAAAGTCACACAATCTATACAACTAAATATTAAATGAAGTACACTAAAGTTGTTGCTATAACAGTACAAGTTGTGAAAGTCACAAAAGACTGGAATTCGTTTACATCACGTGTAAATATGCACTGTAGCTTCTACTCACTATCGCTCAAAGCTGCACCTCTTGTTAACAGTAAAGATCAATAAATCACAAACCTAGACACCTCTCCCCTCTAAGCTTTCGAATATTAACTAAAACGACAGGATTGTTTAGATAAGCTCTGGATTGTCCTGGCTGCAGTCTGTGTGACTTTAAAAGCTGATTAGGCTCCTTGGGATAGCTAGTTTGCCTGTCTAAAACCTATTACTTTCTTGCAACAGTGAAAATTAAAGGTAAAACAACAAAATGTAGATCAAAGTAAATATTCTTGTCGATGAGCTATCCTTTCCTTCTTACAGTGAAAAACAGTAGTAAAAAAATCAATTCAAATAAAAACTTCACTTACCAAGCTACTGTACAGTCAATCACAAGCCAATACAGGGTTGTTTAGATAAGCTCGGGATTCACCTGGCTAAGGCCTTCCCCACCATTTCCCATGCTGGCATCATACAGAAACTAAATACATTAAACTGAACCCATATGTGGTAAGATGGGTAATACACTGGCTGAAAGACAGAACCCATACAGTAAGAATTGCAGCCACCACATCAGAAAGTAAGAAAGTGACAATCAGAGCTCCTCATGGCACAGTGTCTCAGCCTTTCCTTTTCAACAATTACTTCTTACATCTCCAAGCAAAGAGCTAAGACCTCTGGCTAACAAAGTTTGCAATTGACTTCAAAGTGGGGGTTGTTATTAAGTCACCCTCTGACACTAAACCCTTTAGTAAACTCTCGGTGTACTAAAATGGACTAAAAATGAATGCCAAAAAGGTGACAGTTCATATACCTTTACTGCCATAGCCTTCCTTTTACACTGTACTTGATTTTCATTTTGAGTGCTGTGGTCAAATTCTGCTTGATGTGATGAGTATTACAGTGGTCACTATAATTCTCCATTGTGTTTTCAGTACAGGAAAGATAACACACACACACACACACACACACACACACACACACGCACGCACGCACGCACACACACACACACACACACACACACACGTATGCATATACACAACATTTTCAGCTGTAACATGCCATGACATGCTCCCAAATATATTTTGCAGATTTTGATTCTACTCAATTTCTGGGCATATAACATGGGTGTGGGTTATTTAGGATTTACAAGCTTGTTGAAGTCAGTCATTTTTTGTTTGTATTGCGGTATCATCCTAGGTGAAGTTAAATGCTGCTTAAAGCTAGGCACATACCTGCCTGAGAGACATAATCAGAGAGCTCAGTCATGTGTCTCTTCATATACTCCAGTGAGGTATGTCTCAAATCGTTCACACCAGTATGAAGTATGACTGAGTCATACCCAAACAAAATGACTGGTGCCAGAAATATGGCCTCAAACTGAATGCCAAAAAATGCATCACCATCAATTTTGGGGAGAATGATGTCCCCACAAATTATCACATTGATAATAAGGCACTAAGCATGCAATCAGTCGTGAGGGACTTGAGAACCCAGGTTGACAGCAAACTGACTTTTGACCACTATATTACCTCCTTTGTACAGAAAGCTTTCTACATGGTCCACCTCATTAGTGAGGGTATCTCATCCAGGGACAAGTTGGTCATGACATCCCTGTATTCTTCCCTTATAAGACCAGTTATTGAATACAATGCCCCTTTTGGCATGTACCTCACAAAGCACATGCAGCAGCTGGAGAGACCACAGAGATGCCTCACCCGAAGAATCCAGAGCCTCAAACATCTACCCTACACAGATAGGCTAAAAGCCCTGTCCCTCTACTCAGTCTCGTACAGACTCCTCAGAGGTGACCTCTGACTGGCATACAAAGCAATTTCAGACCCCGCCCTGATGGGACTGTTGCATATCCACAAGTCAAGCTCCACACTAGTAACTTGCACGCGAGACCTCAATCTGGTCTGTGGCATAAATAGGACTTGTTGGCAGGACAGATTTGAGGTCCAGAGACTCCTCCTTTTGTGGAATAGACTCCCTCTCCATTTAAATTATTCCAGCAACATTAGACATATAATGCATATATGAGTAATGTTGCTGGAATAATTCGAATGGATAATTGACACAGTGTTTCAATACAAATTGAATTGTGGTTGGATGGTTTTTGTAGGATGTCTGAGGATGTTCCAAATGTGAACAAAATATGTGGTGATTTAGTTCAGCATTTGTTATATTGCATTTTTAGTGTATTTTACTAAATACTTAGTTTTTATCCCCAAGTCCATGGTTATCGTTTTTCCTCCTCAGTGCCTGTTTTGATGAGATTGTTGGTCTGGAGCATTATCTCTTTGTGGTGGCACTGGTACCTTTTAACAATTGTTATATTGCCTCAGGATGCCCATATCTATCAGGCTGGCTGGAGGAACTGTAGGAAATTTCCTTCTATAATGATAGGTAAGTTGATGTGGTCAGAAAACAGGGAGAGGGCAGCAGAAGTCAACAAAAAATACAAAGGCTTGTGGCTAGGATCTGTGTTGGTACCTCAGCAGCAGAGATAAGCAGATGCCTCGGATTGGTCATATAAATACAGCAGAGCAGTAGCTCATCGCCAAACTCTGTGGAGCTTTGCTAAAAGAAGTGCAAACCTGAGCAAATGTGGTACTTATGTAGCAAACAAGAGCAAACTGATTTAAACAATTTAAACAATATAAAAGCTCAAAACTAAGCCCTGTTCCAGAAACATTTGATCAGATGAGTACTACTGCACAATCCTGCCACTAGGGTGCAGGAGAACCCTCTCCAATAAAAGATGGCCTGGTTTAGTGTTCAAGTTATGCAAATAGAACTAGATTCAGCAGGTCTGAATCTAGTCTATGCTACAGCAAACAAAGTGCAATAATTTCAGAAAAAAAAGCTGTTCAAATAAGCAGTCACAATACACCTTCAGCCAGCAACTCCCAGCTGAGAAGGGCAGAGGCTACCCTCTCCTCACACAAGCTTGTAGACCACAAGCCTTCTTAATGTAAAATAACTGGCCTGAAGCCGAAGTGCTTAAACCAGAGCTAAAACATTTAGAATAGCACACACAATAAGCCTTCAACTAGCAATTCCCAACTTTAAAGGAAGTAAGCTACCTCTCCTGCCACAAGAGTGTAGACTACAAATTTTCTTAATGTAAAACAACTGGCTTGAAGCCCAAGTGCTTAAACCAAAACTAAGAGGCTTAGAATAACATTTGCAATTTAGTCAGGCTACTGACAAGCAGTAATAAATGCAGCAGAATAAATGCAACTGGACACTTTTAAGAACAAGCAGCAAAAGCAAAATAAAGTCATAAAGTAGGAAGAAACACAAATACAGTAAAAGCAGCTGCATAAAGTGCATTTTTAAGTTAAGTGGAAGGGAGAAAACAGAAGATAATTCAAGGTTAAGAAACTAAGGAGGTGGGCTATCCCAAATGAGCTCTCTGTACTCATTAGAATGAGCCGATGAGATGGGACTGGAAGGAGTGCCCAAAATCAGATATATGGTACAGGTGAGCCACTCAAAAGCCACCAAGTTTAAGAATACAACAACAGTGGAGTGGGTGGGTGGAAAAAATAAAATGCAGACTGAGATCAGTAATATTCAGGCAGAGTACAGCAAGCAAGCCAAATAAGCACACCAGCTAAACAGAGATATTTCTAGCTATATGAGGAATGCTGTTTCTCAGCCCCTTGGACTAATTAGCTGATGTTATTACCTGTCCTATTGTTAGTCATGCAGCTGACCATGTTATCAACAGTACATCAATACCTACTTGCTCTAATTTATTAATCAGTATTTTGTGTATGGCCCTATCAACTGCCAAAGCTAAATATAAATAATTACTTTACAGCACAATTTCCCAGCTAGAGCGTCTTCTGCGTGGAGACATGCGTGAATGGGAGTACCTTCGTTGAAGGTTGTGCGTCAGGCCTGGCAAGCCGGTATGTAAAAAATCAACTGCCAATCATTAGCGGACCGGAGTTCTGCTGTGGCGACTCCTAACCGGGAAAAGCTGAAAGACACAAACTTTACAGCACAATTTTTCATTTGTAGATGTGATTATATTGTTATAAAACATCATGTTAGAGGTGGTAATAGAGCTATTTTCAATATATGCATGCTGATATATGGTTTCAAGTCCCAACCTTTCCAATTCTGACAATAACATGTCCAATATTACCTTCTCAATTATTTTTTTTACATGAAAGTAGACTTAAGAGTCTGTATGACTCTGGGTTTGTCCTACTCCTCTTTCTCTTAAATACAGATTTAATAATGCATGTCTCCAGTCTTGAGGAATGTACCCATATTTAAATGACCTAGCAAATAACCAGTGGTGGCTAGTGACTTGAAATTAAAGGGGGGCTGCAGGAGACAGCCGAATGGGTGGGGCCAATGGGAAGGGGTGGGGCCAACTAGAAAGGGGTGGAGCTATGCTCAAAAACACAACAACTGGAACTTTAATTAAATACGCTGCCCTGGGTGCCAAACTGTCATTATGAGAGTCCAATCAAGACAAAATGAAGTGTAGAAGAAAAAAATATTTCAATGCATTGGCTACATGACAGCTTACTTAATATCTAGATGGAAACAAAAAGGTTGTGAGGCATGAAAAAATAAATTACTTTTTAAATACATTACTGGAATACTAGTCAAAATCAAGTATAAAAACAAGCTTCTCCTTGCACTGCAGTTCTAATTATGACTTATATTCAGCTTTATAAAAGTACCAAGTAACATGCTGAAAGTAGAAATCTCTGTGATAGCCCCACTTGTAAAAATGTTCTTATCCAAAAAAGACCTGCTGCCTGACAACAACTATCTACTTGTTTCATGGGGAAAACATGATCAAAGTAAAAAATGAACAGCAAACAAGCAACAAGCTCAAGATAAATTGATTAAAGGATTACTGCACAGGTTATGGACCACACGTGATAGATTGGCATTTTGTTTAGTTTACTGGTAAAGCCTGCAAAGATGACTGCATATCTCCAACAAATGCACTGAGCTTCTGAAAATACTGTAATCCTGTCCTTTATTACAAATACTGTCGTATGCATTTCAATACCTAAGGATTGTACATTATCTAGTTATGTAAATATTCTCTGCATGGCAAAAACAAAAAGGCTTTCAGTGTTGGTAATTATGTAACAGTATGCTTATTAAAGGTTACTTGTATCTTACAATCTCAGACAAGCTTACCCGATGGTTATTAAAGCATTGCTACTTAAACACAAAGCAACAGGGCACTGCAACAGCATACATTTTCTGAATAATAAGAAGCATAAATCAAAAGTATAAAAATATGACAGAAAACCAGAACATTCTGCAAAATCAAGGACAAATGAAAAGCCACTGCAGTACTTGTGTCTACCTTGGATGGGGGATACTCTGCCTATTTACACTGCATAACTGCTCCTTGCCTTGCTTGGACACATCCAGAGTCACTAAATGGGGGAGTGGGGTGCAACAAGTATGTCACAATTTGAAATGTCTCTGGCTGATGATGATGGCTCTGACACTCATACCTCTCAACCTCAGAGCAAGAAATCTGGACAAAGCCATACATGGAAGTGGGACACAGGCCCAAAAATAAGGACAATTTTTAAATATTGCTCTTATAAACATAACAGAATAGTAGTAGGTCTTGCATAGGTTCATACTAAGCTAACTGCCCTTGCAAGCCATTTTAAGCCTAGCCAATTATCCTTTGTGAGACTCAAACCCTGCACCTTATGTTTGTAAGGCAAACACCTTAACCATTAGGCCACCCTCCCAAGTATGAACTTTCTGAAGGGTATGAAATCTGAAACTCAAATGTCTGCCATTATTTTCTAACTTCAATCTTAAATGATTTGCCACTAATTTGGCAGAAAACCACAATTTTATGAAAAACAGACCAAAAATGTGATGCAAAAATATAAAATTGCCACACAATACAGCTGGGAACATGTCAATGAAGGGACACCTTTTTAATATTAGTACTGTTAACTTGAGCAGCTGACAAAATAAGAGCATCTACATGCATTTCTGAAATAAAAGTAATCTATAACTGATCATTACAGGTATTTATAATTGTAAACCCTCCACGTTTCTTCCAAAATTGCCATTTTGCAGAGGGGATATTAGGGGGAGAGCAACATTTTGAGCCAAAATTGGGGACAGTTGAGAGGTTTGGATATTCCTAATTCTATAAAGCGATTTATTTGCACGTTCCTTTCAACCTCTTAATGAGGAAATCTGGACAAGGCCAAATAAATATATTGGGGGAACATACAAACAGTACTAAAAATTGCTCTTGTATAAACTTAAGACAGTTGAGAGAATAACAGGTCTTGCTTTAGCATGCATTTTTCTGAAGGTTATGTCTGAAACTCAATGTCTGCCATTATTTAGTGACCTCATTCCTAAATGATTTGCCAGAAAACCACAAATTTTATGAGGAACAAACCAAAAATAAGAAGCAAAAATCTATTCATTCTGCAAAAATCTGGACAGTTGAGAGGTATAGTTCAGCCGGGGCTGTCTGAGTTTGCTGCCCTTCCCCCCTCACAAAATCATGGTTGAATTGAGCCTCCCCCTGGAGCCATTCCAATGTCCTATTCCTTGGTTATTTCACCCCATTTACCATAAACACTGTAATGTGCATACTGCTTTACTTCTGCAATGATTTGGATTTCATTTGAAAGTTTTATTTTGCATTTTACAGCACAGACCCTAATAGATATCTGCTAAACAAAGCAATGCAGTCTCACAATGAAAATAGACTTAGCATTAAAACTTCTCTGCCCTTGAAACTCACATTCATTGAACCAGCATTGAAACCCACATTCAAAGAAAATACATTTTGCCAGTAGCAGATAAAGATTAACTTTGAGTTGTTTTCAAATCATAGGCCCCTTGAACATGAAACATACACATGCTCTTTGATACACCTTCCTTACTGTATTAAATTATATTCATTGTACAATACAGTACAGTTGTAAGAGGGCATTTTAAATTTATTGTTTTGAACATTTTTCCAGTAAACAATGAAACAAAATGCATGCACCAATAATGACAAAACTGCCCAATTCAGCACATTTCCATCATAAAAGTCTACTGAAACTTACATTTCCATCATAAAAGTCTACTCAGACTTCTACAGTCTACCAGTATCAGTAAATATGCACAACTTCTGAAGAAGTAAAAGTCATCTAAATAATTCCAGATTAAAGAAATCTGCAACTAATGAAGAGGTTGTTGCTAGCAAACAGCTTTGTATGTCATTGGTTCATCTACAAATAAAGTGGTTGTTGCCCTTAAGGAAAAAATTGCCCATGTTGCATTAAAAAAATGATAAGCTAGTAGTATCGCAGTAGGGAATGGATGGCAAACTGATAACAGGTTCATAGCTACTAGATATGTTCACCAGAAAGGACTGCAGCACCAACCCCATTTACAACACAGTACAGTATCAGCAATGCATCTACCTACTGTGGGACTAGAACCCGAAGCCTTCTGCATCAAAAACAAGTACACTACCTGTTGTGCTATTAACAATGCAAGCAGATTTACCGTAAGCAGTACTAAACTATTGTTCCTCTGCAGCTCTCAGCTCCTTGTAAAATCTACTCGACACTCCGCTGTATCTCTGAACTTTGCAACACAAGAAATCTGGAAAAAGCCAATTTTTTTTGGGGGGGGGTGGGGGACAAAAGCCCAAAAACCAGGGATGCATTTTAAACATTGCTTGTATAATGTTGTAATGTTGCTACAATAAAATGCTGTGTTACCACCATATATTTCACTGCCAAGTCTAGAATAAAAGGTCATGTACTTTCTGAAGAATATGTAGTCTGAAATTCAAATGTCTGTTATTTTTATTTAACATTTGTTAACCAGGAAAGTCTGACTTGGAACAAAAGCCAATTTAGAGCAGAGCAGGGAGAAACACTTCAGACACATATCTCTGTAAGATGGGAAGACATGCAGACTCCACACAAAAAGCACCCCAGCCAAGAATCAAACCAGAGAACCTGTAGCTGTTAGGCAACAATGCTACCAGTGCACCACTGCACTACCTACTTTACCAGGAACACCAAACACACATCAACCACAGATTTTATGAGGGACAGAACAAATATGATGCAAAAACCTGCAAATTTCTTTACAAATGGTGGTGGGAAGGGAACTCAGGCCCATACTACCTGCACCCAAGATAAAGGGTTCAAGTCTGAGTATTCTCTACTCACCACCATGTGTTCTCTTTATCCACCAGTATGTAGTAACTGGGGCATTTCACACACACAATCTGCAGCAGATCTGATCTAGTGCTTGTCCTCTGTAGTGGCTTGAATCCATCCTCTGCAGCAACCCGATCACCAGTCCATTTTCCATAGCAGCCTGCACAGGCTGTTCAGGTTTCCAGTGTCAGCAGGCTGGAGCCTGTGGGCAATGCAGTCCAGTGGTCATCACTGCACAGACTTCTGGGCTGGCAGGGTGGAGTTCCCTATCTGGACTGCCTAACACAGCAGTCAGGAACTAAGCACGCATGCATGGAGTTCCGGGACTCATTAATTTTTTATTTTTTTTTTATTTTATTCTATTAACTTTCTACAGTGGGGGGACTCGCAATTTATTTTTCTTTTTTCTTTTTATAGGTGGGGGGCTGCAGTCCTATAGCACGAGCCGCCCCTGTAAATAACAGATTTCTTCTTCTTCTTCTTCTTTCGGCTTTTCCCAGTTAGGGGTCGCCACAACGGATCACCTGTCTGCTTATGATTGGCAGTGGAGTTTTATGGTGCCGAGTTGCCAGCCCGGCACCTAACCTTCCACAGAAGGCACACACATGCACACACTCACACCTAGGGGCAATTTAGAGTGTCCAATCCACCTACAGCATGTCTTTGGGTTGTGGGAGGAAACCGGAGCACAGATATAATGGTACTGTAAGTTCTTGCTGAAGTGTTCTTGGGTCATTATTACTAATTTCATCTCCTACCTGTGCTTTGTTTGGATCCAGTTTATTCATTGTTTTTCAATAAAATCTAATGTCATTAGGACAACTTATCACCCCCGTTTTGCATAATATTTTATAAATATAGCTATAATCTGTTGTGTCTGAGAATACATTTTAGAATCTATACAGTTTATCAATTTTTATGTCTTTATGCCTTCCACATCTTATGTATATGTAAAATGGTTTCTTATTTATGCAATATTTTTATACAAAGTTTCTTCAAATCTTTCTTGATCTTGTCACACACTATGCTTAATTTGTTTCTTCAGCTTGCTTACTTTAGTTTTCAAAGTTGTGGTTTGAATTCTTTTCCATTTCTTATATTTTTTTGTCTCTCACCTTAATCAAGCATCTAGTTTATATGGAAATATATCGTCCTGGCATTGTGTGCCTAGTTCCTGATGTTAAATATTTTTCAAAACTTTCCACATTCCTTCTGCAGTTTTTCCACTGAATGCATCATTCCAACTAGTTTTACAAAGTAACTGTTTTGCTTCCATATAATCTATTACTAATCTTTCATAGATTGGTTTAGATTTCAATTTGGCAGAATGATCTAGCAACAAATTAACACATATAACCCCATAATCACTGCACATCAACTATGATAGAACTTGACAAGAAGTAACGGTAATTTCTTTAGGAACACAAACAATGTCTGGTATGTTCCATTCTCTGGTGTTTTTTTTTTTACAATCTGAAGCAACTGTTGCTCCTGAACATGTGAATAATTTCTTTACTAATATTGTTGAATCAATATTATTCCAGTCTGTTTCTTTTAAATTTAAGTCCCCAGCCATTATTCCCTTATGTGTTTCATGCAAGAAATGTATAAATTCTTCTAGATCATCAGTACTTGACTTTGGTGGTCTATACATTCCAACAATTGTTATATATTCTAGAGTTGTCTTTATTGTCACAGTTACACAGTCTATAGTATTGGTGTTATCATTGAACATGTAGTAATCACAGGTCTCATAACTATTTTTATTCCCTACAATAGCACATCCACCTGTTTTTTGCTAGAATATCTTACAGTAAAAACATTTACACCCTGACAGAACTGGTTTCTAGTCATTGTTCTTTAACCATGTTTCACAAACAATAACATCAATCTTGTGAGAATGCAGCACATTTTCCAATAAAAACATTATTATTAATACTCCTAGCATTAACAACCATCAGAGATGCATTAAATTGTGTTATCCATGAACTGTTACATTTTTGCCCTGGCAAAAATCCTGCCTTGTATTTGTAAAATATTGCAAAATATGTGCTTCAAAAATTCTCTTCCCTGATCTTGACAGGTGCATGCCATCCTGTGTAAACACGTGTGCCCAAAATTAGGCTTGAATGCTCTCTACATGTTTGTATTTTTAAAACGGGATATTTTTTTCATGTAGGTATGTATCCAAAAATTCTTTTTATTCATGGTGACATGACTCTATTTTCTATATGTGATTTGTAAAATATATGTCCTAAAACCCGTACAAACTATGCTATCTAAGAGGGTTGTAAATTACCTACTAACATGAGAGAGTTCTTGCAGATGAGATAATTTGTACTGACATGAATAGAAACAGACACGTACTTCCTTACATTAAGGCGTTCTAAGGCTTGCCTCACATCCTCTATATGTACTCCTGGCAAGCATAACATATTCAATGTTCATTTTCTTCTCTGCAAATGTATGTATCAGTTCCTCTAATAACTGAATCTCAAATTAAATAAATATATGTTCTTCCCCGATCTGAAGAACTTCTAATTCAGTAATATCTACTCTCTCAGTTGTTACAAAGGAATGATCCTCATCACCATTAGTCTTAGTTATCCCACTGTTTTCATCGCTTATTACATTTGCAAGCATACAATTCTTATCCAGCGGGCTTTGTACATCCACAGCTTGAGCCATTTCATAAGCGTCTCTTTATCCTCTTTTTTCTTACAGTAATATTCTTCAGTCCTTCCATGTTCATAGGTTCATAGGTAGGTACTAGGCTATCTGCCCAAGGGCCTACGTAAGCCTAGCCAACAAGGTTCCCTGGCTTACGCCACCCAAGAAAGTTATTTTCCTGTACCACTGTCAAGCAGAGACACAGAAGTGATCCCCGGGGTGTATTTCCTATTTCCCATCCATTCATCAAGATTTTTCTTGAAGAGTGCTAATGAAGAACTTTGCTTGACATAGATGGGTAGCATGTTCCAGAGTATGGGAGGTCTCTGGGACAGGAATCTATCCCTCCAGCATGCCCTGTTTATTGTGGTGACAAGGTTTAGGCCCCCAGAGCGTGTAGCTCAGAGGGATTGGGATTTCTTTAGGTGTAGCATGTCCAACAGCTCTGGGTTTGACATAGCTTTATATTTTAGGCAGAGATCACCTCGTAGTAGGTGATATGCTATGGAGTAAAGCTGGAGTTTTTTGAGGCGGTCAGTGCAGGGCATTTGTTTGAGGCCAGTAATCCTCTTTGTGAGGTACGTCTGTGGCCTTTCCAGCTGCTGCAGATGTCTTGTGAGGTACATTCTGAAAGGGGAATTTTGTACTCTATAATGGGTCTAATGAGTGTCGAGCAGAGAAGAACAATGACCTCTTTTCTCCCTGGATGAGAACCCTTTTATGAGGTCTGCCACGTAGAAGGACTTCCTGACTACTGTGGTGATGTGATTATCAAAGGAGAGACTACTGTCCACTTGGGCCCCAAGGTCTCTTATCACACATTCGGTGTTAAGTAGATTGCTGCCTATGGGTAGTTCATGGGTACAGAGTTTTTACCAAAGGGGATGACACTGCACTTTTTGGCATTAAGCTTGAGGCCATGGCTCTGACACCAGGCATCTATCTCAGCTAGGCCCTTCTGAAGGATGTCCGCATCATTTTGGGACTTGACTATGGCTCCAAGTCTGCAGTCATCTGCAAACTTCGTTAGCCAGAGGCCTTCTGTGTTAGCCTGTACTTCAGAGAAGTAGATACCAAACAGGAAAGGTCCCAGGATGGAACCCTGTGGTACTCCACTTGTCACTGCTTTGAGGTCAGATTTGGAGACTGCAACTTTTACAGTGTGGGTTCTGTCAGTGAGCCAGTTGGCAACCCATCTTGTGATGTAGGGATTTATACTAGGTTTAATGAGTTTAGCTATAATTCCAGAATGGGGGATGGTGTCGAAAGCCTTGGCGAGGTCAAGATAGGCTGTGTGAACCACCTTACCCTCATCTACGGCTTTGGTGACTGCCTCAAAGAAGTCGATCAGGTTCAGGAGGCATGATCTGCCTTTCACAAACCCTAACTGGATGGGATCCAGAGTTTGGAGGTTACCAATGCCTTTGTTTATGAGTTCCATGATGATACGTTCCATGGCCTTGCAGACCAGGCTCGTCAGGCTAATAGGTCGATAGTTCCCAGGATCAGTGGTGGCTCCCCCTTTGTGGAGTGGGATAACTGTTGCTGTGTGCCATTCAGTGGGCACAAAGCCTGATGCAAGACTATTATTGAACATGGTGCTTAAGTGGGAAGCCAGTTTGTTCTGAAGTTCCTACAAAACGCAGCCTGGGATGTTGTCTGGTCCCATGGATGGTGTGTTTTTGGCTTTAGTTTAATTCAGTTTTGATTTCTTCCTTTTAACTTGCCCCTTGCCTCATTTTTCTTCCTTCTCTTTTGGAAAAATGATGACTTTTTCTGTAGACTGAAGGTCATTCCCTGTAATCTATGTATTACATAACAAAGGAGTGTTCTTGTTAGTATGTATTCTCTTTGCTTTACAGACATTTATCAGCTTATCTTTCTGCTTTGTTATTTGAAGTGAACTTCTCCCTTTCTTTCTTTATTTCTTTTTATTTTCTTGTATATGCATTGAATCCTCAGATTGCTGAATACTTGTACTTGTATCCAAAATTCCAAAGTTGCCAGTGGCATTATCTTGTTTCATAGGGGTAGAGTGATCTTTACAGACAATAGGCACATCCTTTCCTAAATGTGTTCTATTTGTTCTATGCATGACATTATTTATTTATTTTCATCAGTCCAGTCATTAATACATGTAACAGCAGTTCTTCAAGCTGTGCCAATTGCACAAGTGCGATTGTCATCAGTAGGTCTAGATTTACTACTAATAATGCTAAGCAAATTATCCAACTTTTGACATGAGGAACACAGGTCACCAGTGTTATCAAGGGTTGCCTTTAACTATACATAGCATTTATTACACTGCACAAGATATTTGTGCTTTAGCAAATCATTAATGGCATACTCATTTAAGGAATCCATATTTAGCTGCAAATGAATAAAAAAGTCTAAAAGAAAATATTAATCAAAATCAGTTACCACATAATTTAAAGTGAACTTAAACCAACTTCTAAGAGAAAAGTCACACAATCTATACAACTAAATATTAAATGAAGTACACTAAAGTTGTTGCTATAACAGTACAAGTTGTGAAAGTCACAAAAGACTGGAATTCGTTTACATCATGTGTAAATATGCACTGTAGCGTCTACTCACTATCGCTCAAAGCTGCACCTCTTGTTAACAGTAAAGATCAATAAATCACAAACCAAGACACCTCTCCCCTCTAAGCTTTCGAATATTAACTAAAATGACAGGATTGTTTAGATAAGCCTTGGATTGTCCTGGCTGCAGTCTGTGTGACTTTAAAAGCTGATTAGGCTCCTTGGGATAGCTAGTTTGCCTGTCTAAAACCTATTACTTTCTTGCAACAGTGAAAATTAAAGGTAAAACAACAAAATGTAGATCAAAGTAAATATTCTTGTCGATGAGCTATCCTTTCCTTCTTACAGTGAAAAACAGTAGTAAAAAAATGATTCAAATAAAAACTTCACTTACCAAGCTACTGTACAGTCAATCACAAGCCAATACAGGGTTGTTTAGATAAGCTCGGGATTCACCTGGCTAAGGCCTTCCCCACCATTTCCCATGCTGGCATCATACAGAAACTAAATACATTAAACTGAACCCATATGTGGTAAGATGGGTAATACACTGGCTGAAAGACAGAACCCATACAGTAAGAATTGCAGCCACCACATCAGAAAGTAAGAAAGTGACAATCAGAGCTCCTCATGGCACAGTGTCTCAGCCTTTCCTTTTCAACAATTACTTCTTACATCTCCAAGCAAAGAGCTAAGACCTCTGGCTAACAAAGTTTGCAATTGACTTCAAAGTGGGGGTTGTTATTAAGTCACCCTCTGACACTAAACCCTTTAGTAAACTCTCGGTGTACTAAAATGGACTAAAAATGAATGCCAAAAAGGTGACAGTTCATATACCTTTACTGCCATAGCCTTCCTTTTACACTGTACTTGATTTTCATTTTGAGTGCTGTGGTCAAATTCTGCTTGATGTGATGAGTATTACAGTGGTCACTATAATTCTCCATTGTGTTTTCAGTACAGGAAAGATAACACACACACACGCACACACACACACACACACACACACACACACACACACACACACACACACACGCACGCACGCACGCACGCACGCACACACACACACACACACACACGTATGCATATACACATTTTCAGTTGTAACATGCCATGACATGCTCCCAAATATATTTTGCAGGTTTTGATTCTACTCAATTTCTGGGCATATAACATGGGTGTGGGTGATTTAGGATTTACAAGCTTCCCCTTTCTAATAGAGACATAAGTGGCAGAAAAGGGATACATTTTTGATTCCCTGTTCACTGACCCAAGTTGTGCTTGAATAAGTGCAGGGAGGAACTCTGTTTCACATGGATGGGAAAACTATAGGGTTGTCTCTGAAACACATACCTGTCCCTCCAACATGTCTTATTTCTGTTGTAGATGAGGTTTAAGTTCCTAGATTGGGTCTTTCTAATGTCATTTGTTTTGCAGATGTGCAAGAAATCCATAAGGGCTGGATCAGAGATGCTTTGAATGCCAGGCATAGACTGTCTCTTGGCAGTCTGTAGGAGAAAGAGATAAAGGATAACGCTTTGAGGCAGTCAACCTAGGACATGTTGTCTGCAACATGTAGTCTTTCTGTGTGGAACCTCTGTGGACTTTCCAGTTGCTACATATTCTTGGTCAGGTACATACCAAAGGGGACATTTTATTGTCAATGGTTGGTGTAATGAAGGTCAAGTACAATTGAACAATGATGTCATTGGACCTAGATGCTATACCCTTGCTTCTAAGTTATGCAGCATAGAATGACTTCTTTACTATAGCAGACAGTGATGGTCAACTTAAAGGCCAAGTGTCTTCATGCATTTCTAAATCCCTGACCACAGGGTCAACTCTTAGGGGTGTATTATCAATGCAATAATCTCTAAGGTTACTTCTCTTTCCAAAAGATATTATTATATATTCACTGGCACTGAATTTTAGACCATAACTATGGCATCAGTTATTAATCTGTGTCAGGCCTCCTCGGAGGATGCTTGTGTATTTGGGGAATTCTATGACTGACAATTTGCAATCATCTGAGATATTATTCTGAAAAATTTTCTTTAACCATTCTTATGGTTACAGAGAAATTATTATTTTTAGTACCACCAGCAGTCTTATATAGCAATTTGGATGATCTGGTTGGACATTCATTTTACAAAAAATAATGTACGGATCACTTACCCAGCATGCATCTGGATCATATTACTGATCAAGATCTATGACATGTGAACCAAATTTTTTCTAGGAAAGTTATATATCTGGTCACATTCATATATTATTACAAAATAGACATATTTTACATGCTCTGACAGGCACAACCATATTTGAGATTCCTTTGTCTACCTTCCCTGTATATCAGTGGGATTATCAAAGGGCCTTGTCCTGAGAATTTCATAAGAGTATAGTCAAAACAGTAAAGAGATATTGTCATTTAAAGTTATGTTAGATTTCAGTACAGAATGACCTTTATAAATTGAATGAGTGCAACATTTGCAAAGCAGTCAAATGAAAACAAATGTGTTTTTTTTTGGTTCTCATAAGCGTAAAGCAACAAAAACTATCAAAAGTATAAATATTTGATGTTGGTATGATTTTGGACCTAAATACAGTTGTTTTCTGTACAAAAGTGATTTTATTTCATTAAAATTCAAGATGCAGCTGCTTGTTTGTCTTTGAAGGTAGGGGCTAGTGAAATGATGTTTTACAGATAACTCCCAGTAACATTCCCTGAAAACTTCATCCCCGGGATTCATGAAGCTTGCACTAGGCGCAGGTGTAGCGTAGGTGGTATAACGCCAAATATGGCCGGTGAGCGATTCAGGTACGATCCAATTCCACGTGCACAATCAGCGTACGCCAGATCTGCGCAGCTCTCGGCTCAAGTATGCTAATCACCGCATGCACAGTAGTGCAGCATGCAAATGAAGGTACACAGTGATTCATGAAGTAGTGCAGGCATAGCCTAAGCATACAGAAATGTAAACCAAAAAAAACGGTTTACATTTTTCCAAACAGAACATGGGAGCCATGAAAGCGGACCAAACTTACATATTACAAAGTTAACATATGCCAATGGCTAAATATACAGCCAATGGCATAAAAAAGCATGCACAACACATAAAAAAATAACATTTAATGTCATGGCTACACTAATGCAAAGTACAACCGCAGGGCATGTGTGCGCAAATGGGAACACAAGGAAAATATATATAGATGTCATAAAATTGCAATGTAACACAAATCATGATTTCGCCATAATAGTCAATGGTATGCATGCTACACCACAACCAAGGTGCAAGGGTTGCTAAGGATCTGTGACAGTGTTCAGCATGGTAACGATGAATTAATAGTCAATGCTATGCAAATGAGGCAAGTAATACTGAATCGCAAATGTCCCGCCGGCCAAAGGATATACCATACGGTGCAGTGGTACAACACCGAGGAGTGGCCTGGAGGTATACATGACATCAGCAGTGGGGTGTGCCACTGTAGCTGTAAGCACATTGGAGCATTTCTAATCCGGGTTGCCCGTTGCTAAGCAAAGCCGCATGATAGGGGTGTGGATGTATCCATAGCTTTGCTTAGCTGAGAGCACACATGGTGATCGAAAGTGCCTGTGTACATGGATGAAAACGTGCTCGAAACCTGGTAAACGGCTGCGCACGGCATGCACCACAGCTGAAACAGGAAGGTTACGGGAAGACAATAAGGAAATGCCGCAGTAGGGTAACTGGAGTACAACTGAGTAATAACACCTATTAACTCACAGTGGGCCATTGACGGTAGCTAACAAGGCTGCTAGTAGCAACCTGCAGAACAGGATAGGGGAGGTGCCGGATTGCAAAGAAAAGAGAACTGTCACTGCAGAACAAAGCAAACCTGCAGTAGATCGACTATAGAACACATTTTGCAACACAATCCTGGGTTGGGAAAGTACAAAACAAGAAATCAGGCTACTGGATGCATGCCTGACAAAGGGGAGGGCAATCGTTATGAAAAGTGAAGGCAAGGGCAAGAGGTGATCCACGGCAGCTAAATGTAATTCAACACCAAAGGCACCACAATAGCAGTACCTGCGGTAAAACACATAAATAAGATACCCTGCAGCTCTGATTGTATATACACACCCTATGACATCATCAGTGTCCAAAGCACAATAGTATAAAGTGTGAGGGCACCTCACACACACTTGTGCATTCCCAAACACTGCACCATCAGTGTAAACAAACGGGGAACTTTTACAATGTACTTGGTGGGAGCTGCCATAGCTGTGATTCATCACCATGTGTTGGAGATTGAAGGTGGTGTGGAGGATGATGCTGACAACCACCTCAGGCCCTGGAGGAGGAGAAGAGTGGTCAGACCAAGGGTAACCCACCAGGGGCAAGATGATCTGGAGATAGTAGAGCATTACAGAGTGGACAGGGACATCATACAGCAAATCGTTGAGCTGTGCCGGCCACGTCTCAGAGCCAGAAACAACAGAGGGAAACCCATCCCAGTGGACACGAAGGTATGTGTAAGCTTGAGAATACTAGCCACAGGTACCTTTCAAAGGCCAACTGGAGATATCTTGGGGATCTCACAGGCATCAGCATCCAGGGTACTCCACCAGTTCCTGGATGCCATGTTACCACATGCCAATGAGCATATATACTTCCCCCGAACTCAGGAGGAGTTTGCCAGCAATATGCGCCTCTTCCACCATATGGCAGACTACCCGGAGGTACTGGGTGCAACAGACTGCACACACATACATATCAAGTCACCACCCGGTGAGCATGGTAGGCGCTACATAAACCGCAAGGAATACCACTCCAACTGCCAGGTCATGTACAATGCCCAGGGCATTATCACGGATGTGTGTGCTGGCAGCCCTGGTAGCTACCATGACTCCCACATCTGACATGCCTCATAGCTGTACCAGGTATTTGTCAGGGGGGACATCCCATATGGCCACCTTGTGGGGGATAATTGCTATGCACTGGAGCCGTGGATGATGACTCCCATCAGAAATGTACACACACCCATGCAAGAACGCCATAATGGGGCACACGCACAAACCAGAATCATCATAGAGCATGTGTTTGGGATGCTGAAATCATGGTTCCGTTGCCTGGACATATCTGGTGGAGCATTGCAGTACTCTCCAGGCATGTGTGCCCACATCTTCATAGTATGTGCCATGCTACATAATAAGATCCTGCAGAAACAGCTGCAGCAGGGACATAATGGTGAAGGCCCTCACAGTCCACCACAATTGCCAAGGGCATCACAGGCACAGAGGGATTCAGACCACGAACACCCTGTGCCAGCCCCAGTAGGCAGATGGAGGCGTGCCCAATATGCCCATGCCTTGGCAAAGAGGGAACGTATAGCACATACACTGACAGTGTAGATCCCTACAGAATGACACACTTCTCCACCTGCACACACAGTAAAATGGATGGCACACACACACAACCACTTGTAAATTGTCATGTATAGGTGGTCTACTGTGTGCATCCTACATAGGTAGCCTTCAACTATTGCACACACAACAGCTATTGGTACAAGGTAAGTCAACACCTGAACAGTAAATTAAGCTAACAGAATGTATTGATACTGTATGCATTGGTTCCTAGGTACATCGGTAGGTACATGCCTGATTGTCAGAGGCTATTCATCAGCCTAGCCAAAATGTGTCTGCTGTCACCACCCCATTGATTAACTAACTGTCCCTCTGTGGAGCAGAGCCAATTGCAGTATCCCTGGGGTGTAACCATTGTTCCCCACCCACTCTGCAAGGATTCCCTGGTGTGTTAATGAGGGGCTCCATATAATGTAATAAGGGATGTAGATCCAAAGCATGGGAAGTACCCATGACAGGTATCTGTCACCCCAGCATTCTCCAGTTATGGTTATGGCAAGGTATAGCACATTACAGTGTGTGGCTCACTGTGACATGGATTCCCATAGCTAGAGCACATCCATTAAGCATCACTTGGACATACCACTAATAGGTATCATCCATATGTAAACTAACTGAGTTACACATTTGTTTGTAGTATGGAGAAACAGCCATAGTACAGTCCACATACTAAACACCATAAGACTTGTACATATCCCAGATGCCCAAGTGGTAAAGCCACTGACTGTCTCATGCATGTTCCCGGTTCCACGACCTGCAAGGGCTGTTACGTAATTCCGATGTCCCGAATAATGGATGTTGGATGCAGGTCATTAGAGCAAGTTTAAGCACATGTTAGCGGGTTTATGTGCCGGCAAGGGATGGTAAGCATAGTTTAAACATGACTACACGGATATGTGCAAAACAGGTCTAAGCTTTGCTGAATATCGCGCAGATCATGGGCAAAGCTGGCCAGAACCGCTGAAATCTGTGTTATTCACCCTTGTACTAATAGTCCCTACTCTGAGAGTTAAAACGACCACTGCCAGGAGTAGAACATGCAACCATGTACACAATCACCTACCACTAAGCTACCTGAGATATACCAACGGCAGGTGTGTATTGTGACAGGTTAAAACACAAAAGTGCAGAGTTCGGGAAATAGTAACACCGCCATGTACCCAACAAAAGGTGGGTTCTCTCTCTCTCTCTATATATATATATATATATATATATATGTATATGTATAATATAGAGATAGAAAGGGAGATAGAGAGATATATGTCGATATATACGGATATACATATATATGCAAATATATAGATAGGTTAACAACATGTACACAACCATGGAGGTACATATAAATAGGATACTACCAAATACCGAATGCTTTACATACCGACACTCGTAATCACGAGGCTTAAAGACCGAAAGACCACAGTACCGGAACACTAGAACTGCGAGTACTATTATCACAATGTTAAGGGACATTTAGTTAGTGCTTCTGGTGCTGCGGTCCAGGTAGGTACTGTGTTTAAGTGTGTTTATGATTGCTGTAGTGTGTGTAAGTGTGTGTTCTGAGTGCGGTATGTGTTTCCGTGGAACTATAATGTGTGTGTGTGTGTGTTTGCTTCGTGTGTCTGTCTGTGCTATCTCGGAGGTAGATTATTACAGTAGGTGTGGTGTGGGGGGCACAGCCACCCACATGGGGTGTGTATGGGGCATGGCCACCTTGCCATACATAGTGTAGGATGGTTTGTTTGGATGTGATGGGTAGCAGTGTGTCTGTATGTGTGTGTGTGTGTGCTCTGTGTTTGTGTTAGTTCCGGGAGTTTGACTGTCGCGAGTTTGAGTGTTCAGCATTGTGGGGTTTGGGAGTCTGTGAACGGTAATGTGGTTGTTGGAAGTGTGTGCGTTCCTGAATCCATGGGTATGCCGTATACAGCAGTTGAAGTCTTCAAATATGTGCACAACATGGACCATAGCAATCACACATTCCGCCACGACCGAACGTTATGAACAAAGGATATGGAGACTATATTATAGTAATAACACATGCCTGGTTGTGGGTAATGCTGGATTTACCCACAGTTGTCTTTGTTTGGCCACTCGGGCTTCACCCTCGTGAACAAACCACACCAACCGTGGGTAAATTCACCATTACCCACACCCAGGCATGGGTTATTGCTATATTATACAATGACCCCCCATTAAATATTCAAAAACATGCACGCTGATTGGTCAGCGTGCACGTTGTAAATCAGAGTTATAGTAATGGAAAAAGGTCCGGTTGCCCGGACTTTTTCCATTACTATAATTCTTTTTTTACAGCAACGGAGAACGCAAGATCTCGGTTGCTTCACACTGTCTCGCTGTGTTAAACGAGTTTAACATATCGAGACAGCTTTAAAAAAGTAACGGAGATTCTCAGTTGCTTTTTTTAAATCTGTCTCCCTATGTTAAACTCATTTAACATAGCGAAACAGTTTTTAAAAAGCAACGGAGATCTTGCTTTCTCCATTGCTTTTTTTCAAAACTGTCTCGCTATGTTAAATGGGTTTAACATAGCCAGACAGCTTTAAAAAAGCAATGGATATTCTCCGTTGCTTTTTTTAAAGCTGTCTCGATATGCTAAATTCATTTAACATAGCGAAACAGTTTTTAAAAAGCAACGGAGATCTTGCTTTCTCCATTGCTTTTGCTTTTGCCCACAGCTCTGATGTACTGCGTAGGCATGCGCAGTACATCAGAACTGCCGCAGAATACCAGACAGCTGCGGAAGGGCAGCAAGGAGTCATTATACAATGCCATTATTTAAGAAAAGTAATTATTTTTTTTCTTAAATAATGTCATTAGATATAATAACCCACTTCTGGGTGTTGGTAATGCTGGATTTACCCACGGTTGGGTTTGTTTGGCCACTCGGGCTTCGCCCTCGTGACCAAACCACACCAACCGTGGGTAAATCCAGCATTACCCATACCCAGGCGTGGGTTATTGCTATAATGCACTATTACAAATATGTGCTATGGACATGAGCTAAACATAGGGTTACCACCTGTCCACCCTTGCGAGGGCCAGTCCCTCTATGTGTGGTAGTGTCCTGTCCAAAATGAGTACAAATACTAATGTCCTACAATCACGAGACATTCTGCATGTTCCATAGTTAATGTAATGGTTGCATAAAATAGTCATCTGTATCTAACATACCTACATGTAACAAGAAACAGGATAAGCAAGTAAACAACTACAAGAATATAAGCTTTTATATAGGCATATATGTAAAGTTCTATACTTTGTACTGACTGTGGGTATGTGTCGGTCTCTAAAATCCGATGTGTGTCCTGCAAATGTCCCACTATGGCCAATTGAAAAGGTGGCAACCCAAGCCAAAGAGGTTCAGTCACCAACACAACTCCAATGAGTGCAAATATCTGTGACAGAAATACACAAGACAGCTTTCATGTAGCAACATTTCATTACATACCGATGTATTTCCGAAGGGATTGAAGGACCAACATCACCTGCATGCTATATAGGAACCAATTAACAATGGCTTAATGAATAAGCCTGCAATAACCATATTATTAGTCTACTAAATGATAGGTCTTTAATTAGGGAAGGAACCCTCACACACATATGGAATATGTATAAATGCAGTTCCTACACACCTTCATCTGCTATGTACACCCACCTACATCTCCCCCACACCCGAAACAATTGCAATACAGACTGTAATAACATCACAAACATCCACTCACTCTATGACATCTGCAGAAGCTTTAACATACCTTGTGAGAGACACACTATAATGGCCCTATGTGAAATCATTGCTGTTGTACAGTGGAACAGATGCCGATGTTACAGGGTTTGTTTGCAATAATCCCATATCAGACGGCTGATATAACAGCTACACTCACATGTAGAACTACATCCTCTAGCCATTACACACAATCCATGGGGGCCACGAAGTTAAAATATCTCTGTCACTCCATATAGCTGTTGCAATTCATTGCAAACAACACATCCAGGCCTTCTTCCTTGAAGGTAGGGCAAAGGGACAATGCCCAAGTGGAGTATTCAATTATACCCCACTGTTGCCGTGTAAATGGCTAATGGAGTAGCTGCACAGCTGATGTGCATGTAATCATCTACTCCGGAACACCTGGCAGGATACCACACGTTACTGGTATCTACGTATAAAAGGATGGCTTGTCATACATTCAAACCGTATGTACATACGAGAAAACCGTTAAAACAGAAAAAAAATAGGACTGATATTATCGTCAACTCAGACTACTAAGAAGGTATGTAGAACACTCAGTATGTTAGTGTATGTAGTGCCTGTTCTGTATTAATGAAAGTGTATGCAGTGCATATAGTGGGAAAAGATATTATGTAGTGATGTATTGTTGAGCACAGTAACGCTCATAGAAATTGTGTGTACTGCTGTGGGCCACAAGGTAAACACCTCATACACCACAAGGGATGCTACATTTGTTTGTTTGTGTCTTTCGGCTTTTCCCGGTTAGGGGTCGCCACAGCGGAACTCCGGTCCGCTAATGATTGGTAGTTGATTTTTACGTGTCAAGTTACCAGCCCTGACACACAGCCTTCAATGAAGGCACGCCCATTCACGCATATCTCCACGCAGAAGACGCTCTAGCTGAGAATCGAACCGGACAGCGTCTTACTGTGAGGCGACAACGCTACTACAGCACCACCACAGCGGGTTACAAGGGATGCTACATAAGGACTTTAAACACAACAATTCCACTCCAGCCGCTGTCAGTGGCAGGGTTTGTCCAATAAGTATGTGCCATAACAGGGGATAGTATATGTTGATATACTGTAACAGCAGGCATATAGATGGGCGTATAACTGAGAATAACATGTCTAAGGTGGTCCTGTTGTGCAATTGTGATTTGCATTATAGGATATTTTTGCAAAAATGTGAAATGTACAGTATTGTAGGTAGATATGTCTAACATTTTACATAGCATTACTGTTATATTATGCAAACATCAGGTATGTCTATTGGCATGTACAATACACAATAACAGGATACATATGACTTGTAGTCACCAGACAGTGTATCAGCATGATAGCTAATTGAAATGGAAGAGCTAGTCAATTATCCATGCACAAAGGACATGTAATAGCTTCATAGGTTCATAGTTAGGTACTATGCTGTCTGTCCAAGTCCATTTGTAAGCCTAACTACAGTGTTTTCACTTGCGGCACCTCCCTAGGTTAGTGTCCTGTGTCTGTGAACAGCACAGCCATTCATTTCCTGCACCTCTGTATAGCAGAGCCACTGCAGTGATACCTGGCGTACATCTGTCTCCCATCCACCCATCGAGGTATTTCTTGAAGAGTGCTAGTGAGGGTCCCTGCCTGATGCACATAGGAATCATGTTCCAAAGCATTGTGAGTGTCCGGGTCAAGAATGTACCCCACCAGCACGTCCTAGTCATCATTGCGTTTAGGTACATATCCCAGAGCATGTGGCTCTCAGAGGCTTTTGCTTATGTGGAGCATATTCATCAATATTGTTTTGGACATGGGCCTTGTATGTTCAGCAGAGATCACCTCTGAGTATGCAGTATGCAAATGAGTACAATTGGGGTTTCTGTAGTTGGGCTGCATACATCATCCTTCGGAGGTAAGTAATCCTCTTGGTGTGGTAATGTTGTGGTATTTAAAGCCACTGCTGTTGTCTCGTAAAGGTACATCCCAAATGGGGTGTTGTACCCTTTAATGTGTTTCATAAGTCATGTGTAGAGAGGTACAATGGCTGCCTTTGTTCTGGCTACAAACCCATTAGAGATTAGGGTGGCCACATAGAAGGATATCCACGCCACCTTGGCAATATGGTTATCAAAGGAGTGGGTGCTATCTACTTGGGTTCTAAGATCCCTTATTATGTCTTATGTATGTAGGGGACTACCACCAATGTGATAGTCAGCGGGTGATTGGTGTAATCCAAAGGGGATGTCTATGCACCTTGTGGCATGCAGCTTGAGGCCATGTTATTGACACCAGGTATCCGTCCCAGTGACACCCTTATGGAGGGTGTCTGTACCAGCTGGTGAATCAATCATGGTCCCTAGTTTGCAGTCATCTCCAAACCTATTCACGGTAAGTTCTTCTGTGCTAGCCTGTACCTCAGAGAAGCATATACCGAACATGAGGGGCCCTATGACCGAGGACTGGGGACACCAATTGTAACTGATTTACAGTAGGAACTAGGGTATGCTACCCTCACTGTGTGGGTTCTGTCCGTGAGCCACTTTGCATAACATCTCGTGACGTAGGGGTTGATGAGCAGGTGGATGTGTATGTTGACAATACCAGAATGGGGAATGGTGTTGAAAGCCTTTGAGAGGACAAGGTAGGCTGTATGGACCTCCTTACCCTCATCTACTGCCTTGGTAACTGTCTCAAAGAACTCCACCAGGTTTAGGAGTCATGGCCTGGCCCTAACAAATCCAAACTGGGTGGGATCAAAGGTTTGGAGGCCACCAATGTCTCTGTGAATGAGATCCATGATGATGTGCTCCATAGCCTTGCAGAACAGTCTAGTCAGGCGTATAGGGCAATAGTTCCCCTGGTCCATTGTGGCGCCACCTTTGTGGAGTGTGATAACTGTTGCTGTGCACCATTCAGGGCCAGAATGCCTGATGCAAGGCTATTAGTGAATTTGGTGCCCAAGTGGGGAGCCATTTCGTTCTGAAGTTTGTGTAAATCGCAGCCTGGGATGTTGTACGCTCACATGGAATCTGTGTTCCTGGCTTTAGAGAGTGCAGCTTTGAACTGCGTAGTTGTGACTGCAGGGACTCTGCATTGTTCCTGTATAGATTTGGGCCATTTAGGGTGTGAAAGGGGTGTAAAGTTAGCACTGAACCTATCTGCCAGAATGTTGCCAATATCAGTCAGTTCTGTAATGTTCGTGCCTAACTGCTGTATGTCAGAGCAGATGTCGGTATCGCCATCGGGAGTAATGACATACCTCTAGAACGCTTTGTGGTAGTTCTTGGAATGAGTCGCAGTAATGTTTACATAGCTAGCTTTGGAGGATGTGATAAGGGATCACAGATTCCTACTGAGGCTGACCAGGGAGCTACCCCACTCATGGGATTGTACTCTACTTTGCAACAGTCTCCTCCTTCTGTTGTACATTATGTCCATGGCAGTGGACCACTTTAGTGGCGTCCGTTTTTTGGTGGGTACCGTCATGGCTCTGTTTGGGATAGCATGATCCATGCAGTCATGTAAGTGCTAATTAAGTGCAGTTGTGTATGATTCAGCGGTTGTAACTGTATTGCCCATCTGCATGTGTGTCATGACGTTTACTACTGTCATAAGAAGCCTGAAGTTGGCTTTGTAGAAATATTGTACAGTGTTTTCCATAAAAGGTGTGGTGCTGGGATGTGGATAACAAGGGTGATTAGCGTACCTTTGGATCTGACCAACAATGAGATAACCCCAGGTGTGGAACACCAGTCACACATGTTGGTAATGTCCAGGTCTAGGATATTGTTGGCCCTGGTGGTGATGTGGATAGGTTGATCAAGCCGATTGGAGGTTATGAATCCCAGAAAGTGTTGGCCTAATGTGTCGGTACATGAGTAGGTATCCCAGTTAATGGTGGGGTAGTGTCAGTCGCACATCAGTAGTTTCTGTTTGAACCCTACTATCCAGTACACCAAGAAGTACGGAGCATTAACCATGGGGTATGGTGTGGAATCTGTAGCAAGCTACAATTTGTATAGCAGTTATGGCCACAGTTAGTTGCACTTGGATTACCTCTGATGCATTGTGCAAACAACCAACCTGGAGGTGTGTATATCCTTGGGAAATATGGACACACCTCCACCGTGGATGTTCTGGTCCTGGTTACATGACTGAAAGGTGTGGTCTGAGTAATAGCCTGTTAGTGCAGGGGTGCTCTCAGGAGCCTAGAAGCAGGTCCCAGTCACTGCAGAGATATCGAAGTGGTCCATTACAAGGAGTGCCTCGGGTGAGTGCATTTGAGATGAAGATGTCAAGCATTGAATAGCATTACCCTCAGGTTTTGCTTGCCTGTTCCTGTTATGGTGGTGAATATGTTATTTGAACCGTGCCTAAAACAGGCACTATAGGAGCAGCAAGAGCCTTAGACGTTTTCCATAATCCCAGGGCTGACAGGTGCAAGCCATCAGTGCCAAAGCATCATGTTCTGTCGACCATGTCATTCAAAGCAGACAGATACTGGATACCCTTGGAATGACACCAGAAGCATAGCCAACTGTAGAAGTGAATAATTCAGTCCTTGTACTGCATTATCAGTCTGGACAAATGCCGAATGCTTCTCAGGGCTAGGGCGATATTTGCCTGGGCTACAAGATCGGAGAGCTATTCCATGTCTCTGTACATGTAGTCCAGGAAGTTACATCTCAGGGCATTCACACTAACATGGAGAATGACACAGTCATATTGTACCTGTTGAGGAGTGACTTGAGTGCATAGGTTATGTTGCGGATCCTGTTACCCGACAGCCAGCTGAAAGTGACTATCACCTTGTGTAGCCTGCTGAGTGGGACATCAGTGTGACCACCTATAGAGTCACCTATGGCTAGTGTGTTGGGTACGTTATATCGCCCTTTTGGCTGTAGTTGATGGGCACATTGAGTCTGTGGGCTATAAGTAATTGGTGTTGTGTTGGGTGATGGGGGCTGCCTGTGTTTCTGCTTTGGAGTTCTCCTTTGCCTAGACAGAGTAGTATTGAGAGGCTCTGCAAATGTTGTAGTCTTACTATGTGTGGCCTGTGGTGGTGGGGATCTAGTGAGACTATGTGATGAGTGTGGTGTGGTGCAAACGTTTAACATCCGCACATGATTGTCAGGTTCAGTCTGGATTGGAGAGCTTTACCTCCAGCATGGCTACATATGTGCATCTCCCACAGGTTGTAGTGTTGTATGTTAGGAGGGGAGTATTGACTGTGTACATGAGACAATTTCTATATTGCCTCATGATGCCCATATTCATCATATAGACAGGCAATAACACTGTGAATTGACACTTGGAAATGCCTGAATATTTAACTATTTCCCACTAGATATGTGAGGAAAGTGTGTACAACAGCTGTTTTACTCTCAGCAAGTGGGAAATATAAGTACAAACAGTGTTTACCTGTAGGAAATGAGGGGGATTGAGTGCGATAGCAATTAGTAGCTCATGAAGTGCTTACATGTTCTGAACAAGTGCTGAGCATGAATAAGCAATACAGATAGGGTGTCGGATAACATAAACACACTGCCCCCCCAACAGGTGCACAATCACATATCCATGAACACTACAGAGCCCCTGTAACCATAACTATGATGGTACAAGGTGCACTCAGGCTGCATGTGACCTGTCCACATCCCTGGTTGTATCATACACATATGGCAAAACAGTTTGCTCTACACATACACATCATGTAAAACATAGCTTCATGTCAGTCTGTGAAAACACTGAATGGTGCACACCAACAGTTATCACAACCCACAAAGTGGAGACACCACTCATAATGGGAGGCACTGCACTATTACCCTGCTTAGTCTGGTCTGAAAGTCCATGAACCTTAATCAAAGTATATGTTGTTAGCAGTACAGATGTAGATGACAGTATGGATGATTTCACACTGCATATCATACCTGTGACAGGTCATATGACATCATCACCCATACTGTGTTCCATCTACACTCAGTATACTAGATGTATCTTTGTATCTCACAGGAGTGTTCTGCCAGTGGACTGTTGACAGAACCAACACTACAGAAGGTGTCTGAGTGAAATGTGCATATCACACCAGTGACAGCTACAGTAAAAAAGGGTTAATTAGTTGTACTCCCCTCATTGTAGCCCATACCACACAGACAAATGGGAGGCATCTGCGTATGTAAGTACGTGAATGGCTAAGACCTAGGAGCAACAGCTGACTCAGTGTTGTTGACAACATACAGAATGGGCTTTGTGGGTGAGGTGTGTGACATATGTTCACAATCTGACAGCTGCATATTGCATTGTCACCACTAGGTTAATAACCCTGTATCCATGAATTACCACCTAGGCAGCGGTCAACATAATGGACACTGTGTGTAAGGGATGGTGCTGTGCAGTTTACCTCCTGAGCTAGTGACGCCACCAAACCTATTAGGTAGTCATAAGAGCCAACACTAGTCATGACAGGGAGCCATACGTGAGCGGGGAGATCATTGCACAGCCTACCCAACTCCAATGGGAAATTGGGGGAAAACCTCTTAAACTTTTTGGGCCAAACATTTTTCTCCTTTTTTTCCTTCCCTTTGGGGGGTCCCATTTTTGTCCTTTTTGGAAAATTTTTGGACCACTTTAGTGGCGTCCGTTTTTGGTGGGTACCGTCATGGCTCTGTTTGGGATAGCATGATCCATGCAGTCATGTAAGTGCTAATTAAGTGCAGTTGTGTATGATTCAGCGGTTGTAACTGTATTGCCCATCTGCATGTGTGTCATGACGTTTACTACTGTCATAAGAAGCCTGAAGCCTGAAGCTGGCTTTGTAGAAATATTGTACAGTGTTTTCCATAAAGGTGTGGTGCTGGGATGTGGATAACAAGGGTGATTAAGCGTACCTTTGGATCTGACCAACAATGAGATAACCCCAGGTGTGGAACACCAGTCACACATGTTGGTAATGTCCAGGTCTAGGATATTGTTGGCCCTGGTGGTGATGTGGATAGGTTGATCAAGCGATTGGAGGTTATGAATCCCAGAAAGTGTTGGCCTAATGTGTCGGTACATGAGTAGGTATCCCAGTTAATGGTGGGGTAGTGTCAGTCGCACATCAGTAGTTTCTGTTTGAACCCTACTATCCAGTACACCAAGAAGTACGGAGCATTAACCATGGGGTATGGTGTGGAATCTGTAGCAAGCTACAATTTGTATAGCAGTTATGGCCACAGTTAGTTGCACTTGGATTACCTCTGATGCATTGTGCAAACAACCAACCTGGAGGTGTGTATATCCTTGGGAAATATGGACACACCTCCACGTGGATGTTCTGGTCCTGGTTACATGACTGAAAGGTGTGGTCTGAGTAATAGCCTGTTAGTGCAGGGGTGCTCTCAGGAGCCTAGAAGCAGGTCCCAGTCACTGCAGAGATATCAGTGGTCCATTACAAGGAGTGCCTCGGGTGAGTGCATTTGAGATGAAGATGTCAAGCATTGAATAGCATTACCCTCAGGTTTTGCTTGCCTGTTCCTGTTATGGTGGTGAATATGTTATTTGAACCGTGCCTAAAACAGGCACTATAGGAGCAGCAAGAGCCTTAGACGTTTTCCATAATCCCAGGGCTGACAGGTGCAAGCCATCAGTGCCAAAGCATCATGTTCTGTCGACCATGTCATTCAAAGCAGACAGATACTGGATACCCTTGGAATGACACCAGAAGCATAGCCAACTGTAGAAGTGAATAATTCAGTCCTTGTACTGCATTATCAGTCTGGACAAATGCCGAATGCTTCTCAGGGCTAGGGCGATATTTGCCTGGGCTACAAGATCGGAGAGCTATTCCATGTCTCTGTACATGTAGTCCAGGAAGTTACATCTCAGGGCATTCACACTAACATGGAGAATGACACAGTCATATTGTACCTGTTGAGGAGTGACTTGAGTGCATAGGTTATGTTGCGGATCCTGTTACCCGACAGCCAGCTGAAAGTGACTATCACCTTGTGTAGCCTGCTGAGTGGGACATCAGTGTGACCACCTATAGAGTCACCTATGGCTAGTGTGTTGGGTACGTTATATCGCCCTTTTGGCTGTAGTTGATGGGCACATTGAGTCTGTGGGCTATAAGTAATTGGTGTTGTGTTGGGTGATGGGGGCTGCCTGTGTTTCTGCTTTGGAGTTCTCCTTTGCCTAGACAGAGTAGTATTGAGAGGCTCTGCAAATGTTGTAGTCTTACTATGTGTGGCCTGTGGTGGTGGGGATCTAGTGAGACTATGTGATGAGTGTGGTGTGGTGCAAACGTTTAACATCCGCACATGATTGTCAGGTTCAGTCTGGATTGGAGAGCTTTACCTCCAGCATGGCTACATATGTGCATCTCCCACAGGTTGTAGTGTTGTATGTTAGGAGGGGAGTATTGACTGTGTACATGAGACAATTTCTATATTGCCTCATGATGCCCATATTCATCATATAGACAGGCAATAACACTGTGAATTGACACTTGGAAATGCCTGAATATTTAACTATTTCCCACTAGATATGTGAGGAAAGTGTGTACAACAGCTGTTTTACTCTCAGCAAGTGGGAAATATAAGTACAAACAGTGTTTACCTGTAGGAAATGAGGGATTGAGTGCGATAGCAATTAGTAGCTCATGAAGTGCTTACATGTTCTGAACAAGTGCTGAGCATGAATAAGCAATACAGATAGGGTGTCGGATAACATAAACACACTGCCCCCCCAACAGGTGCACAATCACATATCCATGAACACTACAGAGCCCCTGTAACCATAACTATGATGGTACAAGGTGCACTCAGGCTGCATGTGACCTGTCCACATCCCTGGTTGTATCATACACATATGGCAAAACAGTTTGCTCTACACATACACATCATGTAAAACATAGCTTCATGTCAGTCTGTGAAAACACTGAATGGTGCACACCAACAGTTATCACAACCCACAAAGTGGAGACACCACTCATAATGGGAGGCACTGCACTATTACCCTGCTGAGTCTGGTCTGAAAGTCCATGAACCTTAATCAAAGTATATGTTGTTAGCAGTACAGATGTAGATGACAGTACGGATGATTTTACACTGCATATCATACCTGTGAAAGGTCATAGGACATCATCACCCATACTGTGTTCCACCTACACTCAGTATACTAGATGTACCTTTGTATGTCACAGGAGTGTTCTGCCAGTGGACTGTTGACAGAACCAACACTACAAAAGGTGTCTGAGTGATATGTGCATATCACATCAGTGGCAGCTACAGTAAAAAAGGGTTAATTTGTTGTACTCCCCCTCATTGTAGCCCATACCACACAGACAAATGGGAGGCATCTGCGTATGTAAGTACGTGAATGGCTAAGACCTAGGAGCAACAGCTGACTCAGTGTTGTTGACAACATACAGAATGGGCTTTGTGGGTGAGGTGTGTGACATATGTTCACAATCTGACAGCTGCATATTGCATTGTCACCACTAGGTTAATAACCCTGTATCCATGAATTACCACCTAGGCAGCGGTCAACATAATGGACACTGTGTGTAAGGGATGGTGCTGTGCAGTTTACCTCCCTGAGCTAGTGACGTCACCAAACCTATTAGGTAGTCATAAGAGGCAACACTAGTCATGACAGGGTGCCATCCATGAGCATGGAGATCATTGTACAGCCATATTCATCACTCAAGTGACCAATATCGGATCACATATCACCTTTACAGGGTATTGCCCATGTTTGGATCGGTGACACCAGCCTTCACAATCCTCATCGCCACTATGTAGCATGATGCCTACCCTGCATAAAGACATGTCCAACACTGTGATGTTGGACATGCTACACGTACATATCCTGATCTGAAATACATACATACCCTCACTGGTAAGATCAGACCATAAACTAATCTCACTGGATATTCACATCCCGACCCCACCCCCTGCCCAGAAAACCACAGTGAAAAACTTCTCTAAAGCAAATTTCACACGCCTCAAAACCGAGGCGAAATCCTTCAAAGCCCCCGGGCCTGTGGAAAATACGGCCCAGACCACAGAATCCTTTATAAACGCATTCTATGAACACCTTCAGGAATGCATGGATCATGCAATCCCAAATAAAACCAAGACCCAATCCTCCAAGGCAGGCGTCCTGTCTGGTGGTACCCAGCCATAAACAAACTATACAATAGAAGGAGGAAGCTACTACATGATAGAGCAAAAATCCAAAAAGGAAGGCATCTCTGATCAGTATTAGCAAAAACTGGGCACTCATAAAATCGTCTAAGGCCAGCTTCGAGAGAAAAATTGCACAGGACACTAAGGATAATCACAAGGCTTTCTTTAGTTATGTTAGGAACCTGGGTGGGAATTCCCAGATATGCTCAGAATTAGTCCAAAATGACAAAAAATACACCGAGCCCACAGACAT
This sequence comes from Protopterus annectens, assembly GCF_019279795.1. Lineage (NCBI taxonomy): Eukaryota > Metazoa > Chordata > Ceratodontiformes > Protopteridae > Protopterus > Protopterus annectens. The sequence goes on along the minus strand of NC_056726.1, from coordinate 1,289,070,578 downwards.
TGCCAACATCCTAGCTGACAGGTTCAGTGAACTTCTCCCACCTCTCCCCACCAAAAGGGCAAATATCTATCCCAACAGAGTGCTGTCCCCCTAACATCTCAGATGCTCAGGTAAGAGCCGCCCTCTCCAAAGCAAAAAACACAGCATCAATGGGACCAGATGGTGTCCCGGGCTGCGTCCTACATGAACTCCAAGAAGAGCTAAACCCAAACATAAAACTACTGTTCAATCTTAGCCTTACTACAGGATATGTACCCAAAGAGTGGCGTACAGCAACAGTGGTCCCTCTCCACAAAGGTGGTGCCTCAATGGATCCTGGAAACTATCGCCCCATAAGCCTGACTAGCTTGGTCTGCAAAGCTATGGAAAGGATCATCATGGACCTCATAAATAAAGATATTGGGGACCTACAGACACTGGATCCTACCCAGTTTGGCTTTGTTAAGGGCAGATCCTGCCTCTTAAACCTGGTCGATTTCTTTGAAACAGTCACCAAGGCCATTGACGAGGGGAAGGTGGTCCACACAGCCTACCTGGACCTCGCAAAGCCTTCAATACAATACCCACTCGGGCATTATAGATAAGCTCACCAGCTTAAATATAAACCCCTATGTCACTAGATGGGTTGCAAACTGGCTCAAGGACAGAACCCACATGGTTAGAATTGCTGGAGCCATGTCAGACTCCAAACCAGTTACAAGTGGCATCCCACAAGGCTCAGTCCTGGGACCTCTCTTGTTCGGTATATATTTCTGGCGTACAGGCCAACACACGGAAGGACTGTGGCTGACCAAGTTCGCGAGATGACTGCAAACTGGGCAGCATAATCAACTCTCCAGCTGACACAAGCATCCTCCAAAAGAGCCTCATAGAAACAGACAACTGGTGCCAGAGCCATGGCCTCAAGCTAAACGCCAAAAAGTGTATAGTCATCCACTTTGGCAAAAACAAAGTGCCCACAAATTACCATATAGGTGGTAATCCATTAAGTACAGAAGAAGTCATTAGGGACCTGGGGACCCAAGTTGATAGCAATCTCTCATTTTACAACCACGTGGCCAAAGTGGTTAGAAAAACATTTTATATAGCCCACCTAATCATGAAGGGATTCACATCTAGATCAGGGAGGTCATCGCCTCTTTACTCATCCCTCATCAGGCCCATAATTGAGTACAATGCCCCTTTGGGATGTACCTTACCAGACACCTGCAGCAACTGGAAAGACCCCAAAAGTACCACACCAAGAGGATCAAAGGGCTCAAACAGATGCCATATGCTGCCCGGTTAAAGAAACTCCAGCTCTACTCAGTGGCATACCGCCTGCTCAGAGGCGATCTGTGCCTGGCGTATAAAGCCATGTCCAACCCGAATTAATGGACATGCTGCACCTCAGAAAATCCAAATCCCATCGAGCTACGCGCTCGAGAGACTTGAACCTCAGCACTGAAATAAATAGGACATGCTGGAGGGACAGATTCATAACCCAGAGGCTCCCTTCACTCTGGAATAAAATCCCAGTCCAGGTTAGGCAGAGTCCCACATTGACTCTCTTCAAGAGGAATTTTGATGAGTGGATGGGAGATCGTAGGTTTACCCCGGCTATCACTTCTGTGTCACTGTTAGACAGAGGCACAGTATACTAACCTCAAAAAAAGGCATAGCCAAATTAATTTAAAATGGGTGGCGAAAGCCAAACACACTCTGGCTAGGCTTATAAATGCCCTAGGGCAGATAGCCTAGTATGAACCTATGAACCTATACATCATGGACATCCACCTTCATAGTACAAGGATCGCCACATGCTGGACAGATCCTTGTGCCATACACGTTACATACTCCTGCCATACTATGCAGCCCTGCCCAGCAAAGCTGCACATTTCATCTCTGTCAGACATGGTGTGATGACCACATGGTAGATGTATCATTAACCGTCTGGATCAGTTATGTGGCACTGCTTCACCTGGCGCCAGAAACATGGCTGTTGGCTACAGCTAGAAAACCTTACATCCTACACTCATACATGGCCCAGGCCATACAGACTACTACATGACCTTGACAGTACATGCTATAGTTGATAACCATCCCTGCACATACCATCCGGCTAGCCATTGTCCCATGTGTATCACATGTGCAACACAGGCGATACGTGGCAGGATGCTGAACTGCTGTACAGTGCCGTGTAGATGTATATGGCAAAACACATGCATGTAAAGGCTTCCGTGTGCATGTCTGCATCGCCACAGGTCATGTCTGTTAAGGCAGTGTATGTGTTGATATGTGACATATACACAGCATTAATGTCAACAGCATTAATGTGGACACATCCAGGCATGTGCTGATAGGTAAGAACACCAGTACAGGCAAACAGACATGCCCACATCAAGACAGCATCCACATGGAGTATGAGCAATGTAATCAGGTGACACACATATATGGTGATAATATCCAATCCCCATTGGGTGTCACATGTGTGTGTCGCAAACATGTCAGTGGTGTCAGTGTCATGAAGATTTGCAAAGACAACTGTTCATATGTACTAAATGTAATACACATGTATGTGCAGCTGTATCTCTGTGCATCTCTGAGATACTGTGACCTGTCTCCATCATTATGTCTTCCAGACATGCCTCGAGCAAGGCTCCCAGCCTATACCCGCTTGGAGGATGAGACCCTTATACCTTACCTCCAAGACAACTATGATGTCTTGTTTAGCCATGTGCCACAGCATGCACAGCAGCGTGATGACCTGTGGCAGGAGCTTCGCAGGAGGGTTAATGATGTGGGTGGCCATAACCGCACATACCAGCAGGTGCACAGACATGGCATGGACCTGATCAGACGTGCGAAACAGCGTGCAAATGCAATCACCAGGGAACAAGGTGCAACAGGTGGTGGGCCACCAACCCAGTCCCCACTCACATGTACCGAGGAGCTACTGGCCAACCTGGGGACACCATCAGAACAGCATCTACAAACTCTAGCTGCCATCGTGGAAGTGGGTGTCTCTCAACCACCGAGTCTGGAGTTGCCTGGTAAGTCACTACTGCATATATAACTATTATATCCCATTTAGTTGCATGTGTCACTGTACAATATGTAATGTAACATCATATGCAAGGCATGTATACACACATGCCACATACTATAGTATGCTACTCTGTGTATGCACACATGTGCATACTCCATAGTATATCCTATTGCACTGGCAAATGTGTTAACATGCACATTGCATCCTGTAGCTGTCATACAGTTGTGGATAATGATCATACTGCTGTGTCACCCCTATATAGGTACCTCTGGCATTCTGCAGAGACAGCAGGCCATTGCTGGTGAGACAGTTATAGGTATCAGGCATGTTAATACACAGATCTATTTGCCATGTGGCCAGTTAACACATGTACACATAATGTATGGTCCAGTCACAATATACAGGTCGCATCTTTAATCCATCACACTGGCTACTCACAATACTTACAAACTAAGTGAAACACCGCCATGAAACCACAGAAACTCTCATTGCTAGATGTGTGTACAGCTGTGCATACAACAGTGGTGGTGTTGTTCAATGTAGGAATATGTACTATACATCAGAACTACACACGTAGGGTACACAAACAGTACTACACAGTGAGCTGGAGTATGGGCAGCCCACAGGATTCACCATTGTGAAATATGTCCCTGCAATGAGTGCACACATTGTGATGTGCCATCTGACATGTCCAGGACATGTAGTGTTTCGGCTGCAACATTGTCTCACTATCCCATAAAACATACCCCACATACCAAACATACAACCCTTTGTCTGCATAACCCTGTGGACAGTGGAGTATCTGACATGTATGGGTGTATGTCATATGGGACAACAGACATGTGAGATAGACAGCCATCACAACTATTTGGACAACACATGTTCACGCATGGCCATGGAGGATGGCCGGAGACATGTAGCAACACACAGTAGATGTGATGTGTTTGTGTGTACACCCTGTTGTACATTGGCTACACATGGTCCAACTATAGCCTTTGTTGAATGGTTATATTGCAGATGTGGAACACTGGACATCCTACAAGCATGTGCACAGCTTCTGGAGGCGTCACTTAATTCGACCACATAAGATGTGTTGAACATCATGACTGTGTCACAGCATGACACTAGTCACCTGTATAGCATCCACATACATACACAGACAACCACATCAGGCCACAGATACAGTACATTTCCCTTGCTGCTGCTGGACATCACTGTCAGCCGTGCACCTCATGTGTGTGGTGCACAAATGTCATGTGGGACATGGTGTATTGACAAGTCTGCTATGTGTGGACATGGTTGCCAGGCAGCTAAGATACGTTAGCAGATGTGCAGAGGTGTCATCCGTATGTCCTTCGGTGACCTGTCACACATTACACATCATGGTTTAGTGTGTATACACCTCAGCAATGTGGGTCACAATCCACAGTATATATGTATTGTGTATGCACACAGTCATGGCTATGCACTGTGTGTGTGATCCACACTGTATAGCAATAGAGACACCTCATGATTCCATGCAATGGCACTGTGTCTGTACTTCACACTGTATAGCAATATAGACGCCTCATAATACCCTTCAATGGTCATGCACATCTGCTAAAAGTGCATTTTATCTATAGGGCATACAGACAACACTGCAATGTGACACCATTATACCACTGTACATGTGTCAGGACACCATTGTGTCAAACATGTATGCATGTCAATGCACACGTCAGCAGATTACATGTCATACTACATGTTAATGTCAAGGTCATATGCGTCACATCAGTCATGTGTACTGTTAACCTGTGCTGGTCCACATGGTGTAACACAGGGATGCATGCATACTACCATGATTGTGTGAAATGCATGGCTTCTGCTATGACACATGCTTGCTGTTGTGTGCAACCCAGGGATGTATGATAAATACCACTATTATTATCTGAGCTGCATGCCGTCTGCTGTATCACATGCATGTTGCATGCCTTCTGTCAAATCACATGCATGGTGTGTGTGTGTGTGTGTGTGTGTGTGTGTGTGTGTGTGTGTGTGTCTGTGTGTCTGTGTGTGTGTGTGTGTGTCTGTGTGTCTCTGTGTGTGTGTGTGTGTGTGTGTGTGTGTGTGTGTGTGTGTGTGTGTCTCTGTATTGTAATGTAGAGTCTTTGTTTGCCTTCACAGGTGATGTAGGTGCGTTACCCTCCTACGGTCCATCTGATGTTAGTGTCCCCACAGACTCTAGCAGTGATGATGAACATATGCTTGAGGCACAGGCAGGGTTGTCAGGGGCTGAATTTGTGCACTGGTTGCCATTCCACCTGTATCCCCCTCATCCCCGCACACAGTTCTCATGCCAACACATACCACATCACCAGTGGCCATAGAGGAAGGACAGTTAGAGTGTGGTAGCTTGGAACAGGAATGTGTGGTGGCTACAGAAGGTGTGTATTCACACCATGGTGTCAGTCAAATGACTGGAGATGTGTCACGCAGGCATATGGCCAGTGCTGCTCGTAAGAGGACCTCTGGCTGACATGCCCCTGCCGGACAGAGCGCAGCAGCTGGTGTCACCAGACACATGTTTCAGACTGTAATGGTGGCACAGGCACGTGCTGAATGGCAGAACAGAGAAGGGCAGAGGCTTCAGAGGGCTGCTATCCATTCTTTAATTGACAACATCCAGGCATTGGCAAATGCTCAACAGCAGATTGCTGATGTTTTGGACAGACGATTGGGTGACATGGTTGGAATACTTGACCGTGGCATGACAATCCACGAGCATGAGCTGTCTGTGCTGGAATATCTGGTAGGAGTGAGGTGTAGGGCACGTGGATGTAGGCCAGCTACATCACCTGGTGCAGGTCTATGTGAACGAGCTACCTCACATGCCCACTCCCATAGTGGCAGTAGCAGCAGCAGTACAGCTGGTGCTACGCTGTCCACACCAGGCCACAGCAGGCCACATGGACATGGCCCTGGATGGTCCCAATGGTGACACAGTTCCAGTAGACATGTGTCATCGGACAGTACCCAATCTGTACCTCTGCCTGGTAGTGCCCATGAAACCCCTGGCAGGCACAGGTCACGTGTCTGTGGCCGGACACTGTGAGCTATAAATCTTGGTCTGTACAGTCTGGAGCTGTCAGTAATACCCCTGTGTAGGCCAGACACATGGCAGAACTGTGTGCACACATACACGCACACACCAGAGACATCTGTAGAGCACCGCAACACTCACATGCATAACAACCACACATGGCCAATTAGATCACAGGCCCTAACCCACACACATGATGTCATCCACTGGTGCAGCCTAGGCCCCTGGCAAACATTATCACCCTGTGCATATGATGATGCCTGTGCCGCATCCTTGTCATCCACACCATCGGTGCAGGGACATGCTCATATGGTCTGATGCACAGGGTGAACAGAATAGGGAGATAAGTGTAGATTACAATTATTGTGTACTGTTGACACGCAGCAGACATACCATGTAGTACAGGTTTAGAATGCATTGTTTTCTGTTCACAGTATGTATCTTGGTAACAACGGTAACAGCATGTTGGTAATGATGTCCTGCTTCCCTCCTTCAGGTCTAATTGCATGTGCTGTTGAGTACCAGTGTTTGCAGTTTCCCATGTGTAAATGTGGGCTACTCACAGGCATTTATGGCAATACCAGCATGCTATACGTAGCTTCAACCTCACTGTTAGAAAGGCTGACATTCCAAAGATGTCTACGCATCTACTGATCCAGGAGCATGTGAGCTGTTTACTAAGCTACAGTGGCTAGAGACGTGACATCCATACCAGGTAACATCACAGGTAATGTTACATGGGGTGGGGAGTTTACATAGCAGTCTAGCTGACGACAAGGGTAGAGGCCAGTTGATAGCTTGAGGCCTCACTGTGTAGCAGTAATACACATTCACATTACAGGATGAGAACACACAACCACACACACACACACACACACACACACACACACACACACACACACACGCGCACACAGGTATTAGCACACATGTATTCAGACACAGTAACATGCCCACACTCACGGGGTCAACGACACTGTAATACCCACACACTGTTAATAGTGTTGAGGTGAGGTCCCCTGCCTATGTGGTAATCACCATTACAGTACTGTGCACCCACATGACGCGACACAGAGAATGAACATGTACAGGTAGTCAGTAATGCCTAAGATCAACGGCATCACTAGGGTAGTAGATTGCATCACCTGGGGGTTTAGGGGTTTATCTGTTCACTATGGTAACATACATCCTCACTCCATGGACCAGACAGCCATACATGCATACACACACACACACACACACACACACACACACACACACACACTGTGGAGTCCACAATTGAATGCACCTATGTCATGCACATACAGATAGCTCACATGGGTGTGATACACACCCCACCGCTGCCTATGTCTTGCTTTCTACACTGCAGTATGTACAGATCTCTACAACAGTGTACAGGGGTGTGTAACAATTGGGATGTATTCCCCACCATATGTGGCATATATGGACACACAAGCAAACGCACATGGCAGTACTGTGAATCAAACACCTGCTATCTTATGATACGTATGACAGACATGCAGCAGTACTGCCCGCATTACAATGTTTACCGACACTACCTTTGGCAATTGTGCTGATATATGCACACGGGAGGTCTTAAGTGTTACAGGTGTCAGGTGATTTATATTTTCATAATTTCATAGTATAGTACTAGGCTATCTGCCCTGGGGCATTTGTAAGCCTAGCCATAGTGATGTGGCTTTTGCCACCCCATGAAATGGTACAAAAAATGTGCAGAATAAATTTAGAATACTGTGCATCTGTCTAGTAGTGACACAATGAAGGTCCCCTTATATAATAGAATTAGTTTACTGTGCCCCTGTCTAGCAGTGACACAGATGTGACCCCTGGGGTAAACTTACGATCTCCCATCCACTCATCAAGATTTTTCTTGAAGAGAGTCAGTGAGAGGCTCTGCCTAATACGAACTGGGATCTTGTTCCAAAGCATGGGAAGCCTCTGGGTTATGAATCTATCCCTCCAGCATGTCCTATTCATACTTGTGCCAAGGTTTAAGTCTTTAGCTCTCGTTGTCCTGACGGATTTGGATTTTTTGAGGTGGAGCATGTCCATCAGATCCTGATTTGACATGGCCTTGTACGTCAGGCAGAGATCACCTCTGAGCAGGCGGTATGCTACTGAATAGAGCTGAAGTTTCTTTAGTCTGGCAGAATAAGACATATGTTGGAGACCCTTGATCCTCTTGGTGAGGTACTTTTGTGGTCTCTCCAGCTGTTGCAAATGCCGGGTAAGGTACATACCAAATGGGGCATTGTACTCAATCATGGGTCTGATGAGGGGGGAATATAGGGGTACAATGACATCCTTGGATCTGGATGTGAATCCCTTCATGATGAGGTGTGCAAGGTAGAATGTTTTTCTAACCACTTTGGCAACGTGGGTGTCAAATGAGAGGTCGCTGTCGACTTGGGTCCCTAGGTCTCTGATTACTTTTTCCGTACTCAGTGGGTTGCTGTCTATGTGATAATTTGTGGGTACTTTGTTTTTCCCAAAGGGGATGACTATACATTTTTTGGCATTTAGTTTAAGGCCGTGACTCCGGCACCAGTTGTCCGTTTCTGTGAGACCTTTTGTAGGATGTGTGTGTCTGCTGGTGTATCGACTATGGCGCCTCGTTTGCAGTCATCTGCAAACTTTGTCAGCCACAGCCCTCCCATATTTGCTTTAACATCTGAGAAGTAAATGCTGAACAAGAGGGGTCCCAGGACAGATCCCTGTGGGACACCACTTGTGTCTGGCTTTGAGTCTGACATTGTTCCAGCGATTTTAACTTTATGGGTTCTGTCCTTTAGCCAGTTTGCAACCCATCTAGTGACATAAGGGTTTACTTTTAAGCTGTTGAGCTTATCTATGATGCCTGAGTGGGGTATTGTGTCGAAGGCCTTAGCCAAGTCCAGGTATGCTGTATGGACTGCTTTGCCCTCATCAATGGCTCTAGTGACTGTTTCGAAAAAGTCAACCAGGTTTAAAAGGCAGGATCTGCCCTTTACAAAGCCGAACTGGGTGGGGTCAAGTGGATGTAGGTCCCCTATGTCTCTGTTTATGAGTTCCATAATGATTCTTTCCATAGCTTTGCAGACCAGGCTGGTTAAGCTTATGGGGCGGTAGTTTCCAGGGTCTGTAAAGGCACCCCCCCTTGTGGAGTGGGACCACTGTTGCTGTACGCCAGTGTTCAGGTACATATCCGAAGTAAGGCTAAGGTTAAATAGCATTTTTATGTGTGGGTTTAGCTCCTCTTGGAATTCACGTAACACGCAACCCGGGATACCGTCAGGTCCCATTGACGCTGTGTTTTTTGCTTTGTTTAGGGCGGTTCTCACTTGGACATCTGAGATGACAGGGAGATTACATTCAGCTGGGATAAGTATTTCTTCTTTTGGGGGTAAAGGAGGGGAGAAATTTGCACTGAACCTGTCAGCCAGAATGTTGGCAATATCTGTGGGTTCAGTGTATTTTTTTGTTGTTTTGAACCAACTCTGAGCATATCTGAGGGTTTCCGCCCAGGTTTCTAACAAAGCTGAAGAAGGCTTTGTGGTTATCTTTAGTGTCCTTAGCGATTATTCTCTCAAAGTTGGCCTTGGATGTTTTTATGAGAGGCCAATTTACAGTCAGTGACACCCTGACCGCTGTGTAGGTTGTATGTCTTCCCCTTCAATTAACAGAAACATAGCTTAGTGTTTGCACATGCTATGATAGGACAGCTTGTGACACACCTGTGAGCTGTCTTCAACAAACATCCATCTGCAAAGTTGGCTCACTACTTTATGTCCACACATCCGTCCATACCTGATGTACATCTTACTGTACTGTCAGTGTTTCACCATATACAGTTGGCAATGATGGGGCTGCATTGCAACTGCATGTTGTAGTAAGACACAGATCACCAGAAAACATCAGCTACTGCACACGCATGGTAGCTGAATGCACACCACTACATGTACATGTGTGTAGGTCCTACATTCCTGTCATTTAGCCATGATGTAGGCATTGCAATTGGTGGACATGTGTGATGAGATACATGACACATGGACTGTTGTATGATATGATAATTGTCATGGGTAACCAGTACAGAGGGAATGTTAACTCAGTCAACATTGCTATCACACCTTATGTACTGTTAGCAATCAACAGCCATGGACCTACCTTCCATGTGCATGTGTGTAATTGCTGTAGACACCTGTCCGCACAAAGGACAGCAACATCTATGCTATGTACATATGTGTTGTGTGTGTGTGGGGCATGTACATATCCACGGCAGGTACATGTATGTCATATCCAAACATGAGTGTGTTTACTGGTGTACAGCAACAGTCATCTGTTACAGCTGTATATGACCCACGGCCCTTGTTATGTGTACAGCCAACCTCGTTATGAACAGTGGTATCATTGCATTGCATAACACATGATGCAACTGTGTCAGTACATGGGTAGTCTGCACATTTGCTGTAGAGCTAGGTACAGTCCACTGGTCATGGGTCACATGGTGTTGTACTAATATATGTTCTGCCACATGTATGGATGTGTGTTGCTGGTCCAAGGACATGGTGATGTGTGAGAGCTACATCCTAGAATGTGACTTTTGACACTGTGATCTGCACCTGACACATCTGTGATGGTTTTTGAGGGTGTACTGGTCAGTACACGTGAGTGGCCTTCATGTACGTGGGGACACCACCACCTGGAGCGGTCCATAATGGTGTTATGGCCCACATGTCTGTATCCGAGGTATACGGTGGTAGTGCTATTGTGCACAACTGAGCCTTCAGCCAGGTGTTCCTCACTGCACAGATGTCAGTATTCCCCATTGTTGGATCTAGATTGGCAACTGTGATTATGAATGCTAGACATCTAGCACTGTTTCGCATACCCATACAATGCAGTTGTCCTCTAGTTGTCAGGGTGTTAACCTGGTCTCAGGACATTTGTCTATGAATGGCACTATATGGGCGAAGTAGCCACTCCTGGCAGGACATCACCACGGGTGGTATTAGTGTGCCAGATTTAGGTTGGTACATCTAAGGTGATGGACAGCAGCAGATGTTGTGTAGAAGACCGGTGTTAGATATATGTAGTGCAGCATTCATGCTAACAATGACAACTATCGACACACTGTGCCCTTCCGTGTTTAGAATCAGAGTGCATACAAAACAGCCCTTTGCCACTAAGTGTGTGAGCATGCCCAGTATGACGTTGTGTAGATGGACACATAGTGCATTCCAAACGGATGTGTGCTAATAAGTGTGTGAGCATGCCCAGTGACACCTTGTGTCAGTTATGTGTCTCTATGTGTATGGCCATGGCCACTGTAACCCTGTATAGCGATAGTGGTCGTCCAGGCAACAGATGGCCATACCCCACTTCAGGATGGATTCCTACATTGAACACACTGGTTCACAGGTATGTACATCGTAACTGCCAGCATCCATGTCGATGTCCGCATTCCTAGAAGGTCATATTGACAGTCTTGAAAGATGTAGTGTCTGTGGCTCGTCTCATATCTATGTAGTGTTGTAATAGTGGTCTGTAGATAGGCAGTTGTCCTGATCACACCACTGGCGTGTGTTTGTCTCCATCTGCATGGGGACAGTAATATGCTTTTAGACTGCTCACACTCCATACAATCCCTATTGGGGTCTTTTCCATTGCTGATGATGTCACCCACCTAGAAGTATGCCTCTGGAAGTGCTGTGTCCCAGTAATCTCGGTAGCGTGTTCTGTAACTGCGTAATGCTGTAGTGTGATAAGGTAGTTAGGTCAGTGTTCTAATCCCAGCCATGCCAATTGTGTGTGTGTGTGTGTGTTTCTGTCTGCCTGGTGACAGAATAATGCTTTTTGACTGCTTATACTCCATACAATCCCTATCAGTGTCTTTTCCATTGCTGATGATGTCAACCACCTAGAAGTATGCCTCTGGGAGTGCTGTGTCCCAGTAATCTCAGTAGCACCTTCTGTAACTGCGTAATGCTATAGAGTGATAAGGTAGTTAGGTCTGTGTTCTAATCCCAGTCATGCCACGTGTTTGTGTGTGTGTGTGTGTTTTCCTATCTTGCCTGGGGACAGAATAATGCGTTTAGACTGCTCACATTCCATACAATCCCTATCGGTGTCTTTTCCATTGCTGATGATGTCATCCACCTAGATGTATGCCTCTGGGAGTGCTGCGTCCCAGCAGTCTCGGTAGCGTGTTCTGTAACTGCATAATGCTATAGTGTGATAAGGTAGTTAGGTCTGTGTTCTAATCCCAGCCACGACAGCTGTGTGAGTGTGTGTTTCCGTCTGCCTGGGGACAGAATAATGCGTTTAGACTGCTCACACTCCATACAATCCCTACTGGCATCTTTTCCATTGCTGATGATGTCACCCACGTAGAAGTATGCCTCTGGGAGTGCTGTGTCCCATTAATCTCGGTAGCATGTTCTGTAACTGCGGAATGCTGTAGCGTGATAAGGTAGTTAGGTCAGTGTTCTAATCCCAGCCATGCCAATTGTGTGCGTGTGTGTGTGTTTCTGTCTGCCTGGTGACAGAATAATGCTTTTTGACTTCTCATACTCCATACAATCCCTATCAGTGTCTTTTCCATTGCTGATGATGTCAACCACCTAGAAGTATGCCTCTGGGAGTGCTGTGTCCCAGTAATCTCAGTAGCACCTTCTGTAACTGCGTAATGCTATAGTGTGATAAGGTAGTTAGGTCTGTGTTCTAATCCCAGTCATGCCACGTGTTTGTGTGTGTGTGTGTTTTCCCATCTGCCTGGGGACAGAATAATGCGTTTAGACTGCTCACATTCCATACAATCCCTATCGGTGTCTTTTCCATTGCTGATGATGTCATCCACCTAGATGTATGCCTCTGGGAGTGCTGCTTCCCAGCAGTCTCGGTAGCGTGTTCTGTAACTGCATAATGCTATAGTGTGATAAGGTAGTTAGGTCTGTGTTCTAATCCCAGCCACGACAGCTGTGTGTGTGTTTCCGTCTGCCTGGGGACAGAATAATACGTTTAGACTGCTCACACTCCATACAATCCCTACTGGCATCTTTTCCATTGCTGATGATGTCACCCACGTAGAAGTATGCCTCTGGGAGTGCTGTGTCCCATTAATCTCGGTAGCATGTTCTGTAACTGCGGAATGCTGTAGTGTGATAAGGTAGTTAGGTCAGTGTTCTAATCCCAGCCATGCCAATTGTGTGTGCTTCCGTCTGCCTGGGGACAGAATAATGTTTTTAGACTGCTCACACTCCATACAATCCCTATCGGCATCTTTTCCATTGCTGATGATGTCATCCACTTAGAAGTATGCCTCTGGGAGTGCTGTGTCCCATTAATCTCGGTAGCGCGTTCTGTAACTGCGTAATGCTGTAGTGTGACAAAATAGACAGATAAGTTCTCTATTCCAAGGCATGACACGTGTGTGTGTTCAGCAGTCATATTCTATGCGTTGGTATCTGTGAGTGGCTAGCTCCAGGATGTGTTGAGCGTGTTTTGTTGTTTTCCTATACAGTGTCCATAAATGTCACAATCACCCAAGAGACTGGGTTGGCAAGACATACACATACATTCGCCAATAGGTCTGGTGAGTAAATGTCAGCAGCCCTAATCTTACCCTTAATACAGTCTGACCTGTATGACGCAACAAAACACACTTGCCTTGATAGTAACACCAGTACATAATGCAGGAGGTGCATGTGGTTTCCTTTTCATTCTTGTCTAATACTTTGGCATCACGTGGTCTGTTGTTGTGATATATATTCTATATCTACGTATGTGTGTATTTAATTATATGTATGTGTGTATATACATATATATATATATATATATATATATATATATATATATATATATATATATATATATAATATATATATATATATATATATATATATATATATATATATATATATATATATATATATATGTGGACATTAGCACACATAAATCTACACGATGGAATACATGTCCTATACTGTTTTATGCCTGTGCTGGATGATCTGTACTTGATCACCTCGGATGTACGTATATCTGCCATGACTTAGTGGTAAATCACATCGTCTGCGGTGTGCAGGGTCCTGGGCTTGAGGCGTGTAGAGACTGGTTATTTCCTTGCTGGGAAGAACAAAGGACATCGAATACAGTGGTAGTAAGGCGCTTTTAACCAGTTGTGTGTGGATCTGCGTGACAGTAAGCAGTGGTTATTATTTTGGAAGCTCAGTATGGGTCATGTAACTATGCATTAGAAGACAATACTATGCAAACGAGGTGGAAAATAGTGAATCCCGTGTATCCCCAGGGTGTGATGTAGATCCCAAGAGTGTATGTGTATAGATAGCTGGGTGCAGGACTCGAATATAGGTGAAAGCATGGGGGGGGGTCAGGCATACTGTATGTACATTGGAGCCCCGTGTCTCGGGATTGCTCCTGCCTTAGCACGCCTAAGCTAGGGGTGTGTCTATACCTGCCTAGTGCAATTGGGAGGGACAACAGCAGTAGGATAGTAGTCAAGGGGAACAAGCTGTGCAAACAGGTGATAATTAGCACAATTAGCAGATTGCAGGCCCAGCCCGGCCCAGAACACTACGATAAAGTGAGCAAGCACCATACACACAGGTTTTTTTCCACACTCTACACCACCGGTGTATACATGCAGGGAAATTTTATGAAATAATCCAATGAAATGAGAAGGGCTGCAGCAGGCAACATAGACCAACATGTGCAGGAGGCTGAGGGTGGTGAGGATGTGAATGCTGCTGAACAACCCTCAGTGAGGAGACAGAGAAGACTTTGCAAACCCAGGGTAACCTACCAGGGGCTACATGAGCTGGAGATAGTGGAGCACTATGGGGTGGACAGAGACCTCCTACAGCAGATTGTTGAGCTGTGCCGGCCACACCTGACACATCGAACAGGCCGAGGAAAACCCATCCCAGTGGATACCAAGGTATGTGTAGGCCTAGGTATACTAGCCACAGGTACCTCCCAAAGCACAACTGGGGATATCATGGGGATCTCACAGGCATCTGCATCCAGTGTATTCCACCAGTTCCTAGATGCCATGTCACCACATGCCAGTGAGCATGTACATTTCCTCAACATATGTGAGATGTTGACCAGCAATATGCGTCTCTTCCACCAAATGGCAGACTACCCTAGGGTAGTGGGTGCTATAGTCTGCATGCACGTACGTATCAAAGCACCACTCAGTAAACGGGGTAGGGCCTACATTAACCGCAGGGGCATCCCCTCCATCAATTGCCAGGTCATATGCTATGCCCAGGGCATTATACTGAATGTGTGTGCTGGCTGCCCTGGAAGCTATGACGGTTCCGATATATGGCATCCGACGCAGCTACCCACTGGAGCTGTGGCTGATGACACCCATCAGAAATGCACACACATCTGAACAAATACGCCATAATGAGGCAGACGCACAGGCAAGACATATAATTGAGCACGTGTTTGGGATGCTCAGGTCACGGTTCCGGTGTCTGGACACATCCGGTGGAGCCTTGCAGTATTCACCAGCTACATGCACCCAAATTGTTATGGCATATGCTATGCTACACAATATGATCCTGTGGAAACAGTTGCAGCAGGAACAGCATGAGGCAGGGCCACACAGCCCCCCACCAATGCCAAGGCCTGTACAGGCACAGAGTGACTCGGAGGAGGAACGAACTGAGCAGGACCCAGTAGGCAAAAGGAGACATGCCCAGTATGACCTGGCCTTGGCAAAGAGGCAGCACATAGCATATGCACTGACACAGTAGGTACCCAGGGAATGTCACCCTCTCTGACTTGCACAGACAGTAAAAGGGATGCCAAACATGACACTACCTGTTCTCAGCCATGTATAGGAAGTGCATTGTGTGCATCCAACATAGGCAGCCCTCCAGCTCCATCCTCAAGTCTGGCACACCCTCAAGGTAAGTCAATCAACCTACCAATTGGCAGTTGTATTAGAATGTGTTTTTACCTGTAGCTATGGTATGGATGTGAGCATGCAAGGGAATTTGGTTGCCGAATGTTAGGGCAGCAGACAGTACATGTCCATAGTGGCAGCATGACATCTGTAGCACATACCAGGTTCACAGTAGTAGCCAGTAGTACACAAGGTGTCCTAACCCACTGCGGGTTATGGGCTGAACATCATGTGTGTCCATACAGCCCACACAAGTCTCAACCAGCTGGACAGGTGTAGACCAACACAGACAAATGCTGTACAATGGCCTCTGAATATGCCCAATGGATGACCCCCCCCCCCACAGACACACACAGACAGACTGCAGCAGGCCAGGCAGTTGGATGTAGGTTGTGAAGGCTAGGACATCTGAAACCAATATGTTGGTAATTAAAGCTAGGATCTGGAATACACTGGTATGCCTCTAGCCAGCACATTAGTTAGGTCCACACACTGAAATGGAGTACCTGACATACCAGTACAGTAGTAGCAAAAGTGTACAACTGTCAGCTGTGCCCACCTTCCAACGTACACATGTAACAGTCATGTGCACTCCCCCCCCCGGTGCTGTGTAAGAATGTGGATACAGTTGGATGTCCCCCCATGCTGTGCAGAAATGTAGCAACAGTCAATGCCACATGACCAATGGATACCCTGCAGACACAGCATGCCACCTGTCAGTGTACAACGCAGGGGTCGGCACCACAGTAGTGACTACCTGGACATGTAACACATGTGATCCAGTTGACCATACTGGGAATGCTCAAACACATGAAGGTATGATGGTAATGTCAGTCGACAACATGCGTAATGGTCATACTGGCCATGCTCACACACTTATACACAAATTGGCCAGGTCTGCAAACATCAGTGGTCCGGACATATCTGCCGGTACATTGCTATACTGCTGGTTGACTGTGCTGTATGGTATGTGTGTGGTACTGTCTATTGTCTGTATATTTGCCATGGTGTATTGGTAATTCAGATTAGCTGTGTGCCCAGGGTGTTGCTACCAACACTTGCAAAGGACGGTTCTTTGTTTGTGGCCAGAACAAGGCCATTGGATACTGAGTGAGTAAGGCACATTGCAGCAGTTGGGA